>NW_025814048.1:6331653-6633160 GCF_018902025.1 Drosophila willistoni
TAGGGTAAAAGTTTCCTCGAGCATTTGCATTAAGTATATACACCAGTATAAATTTTCTATGACATAGTAATGATTGTTCATAAAGTTGGCTAGCCATAACAAAATGAAACAAGAGAGATAAAAGGATTAAAGTACATCAAGAAAAACAAATTTCTGAAATTTCTCAACAACTGCAATATGAGTTAATTGCTATCTTTTCAGGCCCATCATTTTCCTGCATAGTTTCCTGGTTTTCATAAAACCATAGAGTGTGCCTCCACAAATAGAAAAAAATGAAAAACCAAGGTAGATCCAATTATGATTGAACACACATACAGTACATAAATACCGAAGTATTTAAAAAATATGCAACCAGCACAGAAAAATGGCTTTCATTTTACTAAGACTATAAAATTCTTGTGCAAATGGAAGCAATTTAGTATTTGGCCATACAAAAGTGATAACAAATGGTGATTAATTGTGTGCAAAAGAAATGAAAAGACTCATGCAAAAAAGTATGCAATATTTGTTTGTTTTATTTTTGTTTTGCCCACCTCCCGCAAGGACTTAAAATGAATGGTGCTCTAATAAACACTCACACACCTATGGTACTAGGATCTAAATTGTAATCTGCTTTTCCATGTTTACTAAATAACGAAGAGATTGCATACAGTAAAAATATTTGCATATATATCGTTTAAATTGCATTTCATTAAATGCCTTTAAAGTGAAAAGGAGCTTATTATTACTGATGTGAATAGCAGAAGGATTCATTATGAATAGTTTGCACTAATAACTAATGACGGCAAATGTGCCGCATATTGTATCAGTGAAAGCCTTTTTAATGCACCCTAATAAGCGTGAAATGGAAAATTGCATGAAAATTTGCAGCCACGGAAACAATAGGAAATTTTGTAAAAAGCTATTATATTGTGAGTCTAGATTACAGGTAGCTTAAACCAACTGTTCATTAGTATGATAGTTCATGAAATTACATAGCGTCATGGTAGTAAACTAGGGAATTTTTTGAGTTAACATTCTTTGAACACAGCTTTTTTGTTGTTTCTTTTCGCCACGAACACTCGTAAAAAAAGGGAAGCAACTTTCTGCCCCAAAAACAAAATGTTTTATGACCTTTAGTATTTATGCCTTTGGGCAAGACAATAACCTCGGGGTATAGACCTTTTTCTAAACTAAATCAATAGCCATAATTTTGGCTGGCACAAACAAATTTCGTTGCAACAATACATACATATATGTCTAAACATATATATTGGTTGTCCACTCCCATGCACGTTTTGGCCATAAATCTAGCTGTGGTCGCCTCTTTTTTGACGCTTTATTAAGTGGCCTATCAAGCCGGACATGTGTTTGTTTGTTTTATTAAGGTTTTTTTTTTGCTTGCCATGATCTTAATTGTGCCAAATGCTCTTTTCTTTGGCTCTAAGCCAAAACCTACATATATGAGAAAAATAAAGCAAAAAACCTCAAACGGAGGCCATTTAAATGTTTTCAAGAAAATGTTTTTAGAGCTCGAGGGGCAAACAAAAAAAAAGGGCAACAAAAAAAAAATAACTCAAACAAAAGACAGGAAATTGTTGGTTTGCCAGGCAACAAAGAGAAAAGTCAAGAGAATGTAAGATATACAAACTTACTTAACGCTAGATTGGATAAACACTTTTTGTGTCCATATGTGATTTTATTTGATTTCTATTTTCCTTCAATGATTTAATTTTTGAACATAAAATATATATCGCTTTGATTTTTAAAAGATTTTAGTTGTTTCTTTGATTTTATTTTCTTATTTTTTTGTCACTCTCTTTGGTATTGTGATTTCTGTAGCATACACAATGGGGCTCGATACGGCTCACTCGGCGTAACACAAACAATTGTTAGCTATATGAACTTTTTCGGGTTTTCTTGTTTTTCTTAAGCGGCTTTTCCACACACACACACACACACACACACAGAGGAGACAAAGCAATGTTTACGTACTTTACGCCTGAAGAAACCGATGAATTTTTTCTTGTTAAACACTAAAAACTCATACCGTTTCGCGTTGTGTGATGCGTAGCGAATGAAAAGCCGACTAAATTCAGTTTCTACCAAGACGAAGTTGGTCCAGTAGCAACAGCACTAGGGAAATTTTAACAGTGAAATGAAGAATGCTAAAGAAGAATATGAAAGCCAAGCAACACGTGCTATGTTAAATCAAATGTTGACCGCATTTTAGAGAACTCTTAAAAAATGTACTCTCTTAAGTTGGCCTTTAACTGATGCTGTTGTTGCTACCATCAACAGAAAGTGTTTATGAAATGGCATATATATTTTATTAAATCTTTCAACTCTCTCTTTCCACACACACTCACACACATATATACTAGATGTTGGGCATAAATACATGTCCAAAGGTTTACCAAGGTGAAGCAAGAAGCCACAGGTGTGACAACAGTAGCAAATTAAGTTGGCCTCCATATATAACTCAACATTCACGGAAATTGCCTTCTATTTTCAAACATAGAAAAGAGTATATTAAGTATACGACCTGAGGTTCTTTTTTTTTTTTTGCATATCACTGGAAATTGTGTTAGATTATCAACTTTGAGATAGACCATTGTCTTAAGATGTTGAAATTATGCCAATTTAAGTCGAGCAAAAGTGTCAACGACTTTGTACATAACTCGAAAGATAATTCAGTTATTATGAGCCAGGCGAATGAACTTGTTAACCATACATGACCCAACACACACACACACATACTCACACATATACACATGAAATGGTGAAAAGTATTTGTTAGAGAGTTGGCAATAACTTTCGTTAGAGACAACTTAATTCGGCCTGTCGAGAGTGCCAAAGCAAAAACACACTCAAAGTATATACAAGTCAGCGACATTTTTTGGGATCAGGTTATTTTCATTCCTTCTTCTATTTTTTCTGTGGGGGCTCCATCAAAAGGTTAATGTCATTTGGCATAGAATAGCAGATAAAGTTGGCAATTGGCTTTTGGCTATAAGGTTAGAGGTTGAAGATTTCGAGGTGATGCCAAATGTGTGTATGACAATTGTCGGCTTTATTATATTTTTAGACATCAATTTTAACGACCCAACTGACTGCAAGTAAATTACTGTGAAAATTGGTGTTGATAAACCAGACAGCAAAGAAATATAAAGAAACCCAAATTAAAGAAAATGAAAGAAAAATCTCTGTTAATTTCCAGCTTTCTTGTATATGCAAATCACAATCACGTGCGGTAGAGAACTACTTTATTTTTGTACTTAAAGACTAAATTGAATTTTCGGTTTAACCACTGGAAATGGCAGGCAGTCAGTCACTTGAGCATGATTTTACCGGCTTGGGAACGACAAAAGCCCATTCACATTTTTGGGGTAATGACATAATGAAAAGACACTGACGCAGAGACACAGATGCATAAGCAGCTTCCATTTCATTGGGTCTTTGGCCAGTAAAAAGCCTTCGCATTCAATTGAGTGTAAGCCAAGTCACACACAGTCACACAAGAAAAAGTACAAGGTGTTGAGCCACTCTAATGATGTCTACCTGGCTGGCAAATTGCAAGTGCATCAGCATTAGGTACATTCGAGACACGTACAGTGATGACAACTCGTTGACGACTTTAGACAATGCATACCAAGTAGAAGTTGGGGAACGTGAAGGATGTCAGTTGAAAAGAGATAGACAGCCATTGTCAAATTGCGCATACGCCATGGATGTCACTTTCATGTCAATCTAGAAGGTAGAACATCATACAGTAATGCCATTAATCAATAAGCTGACGTAGCAATGTCGAAAAGGATTTATTAAGGATTTGCCAATGGCTGTAATAGCAAGTAGTTAGTTGACATTTACCAATCGGCTGACCAGAATTTCAGATTCAAGATTTCAGTATCTCTGATTTGATTACCGCTAAATAGCCAAACAATTTAGCTCAGCTGTGTCTGATGTGTCTTCTGCTCTTACTCCTTGAATGTAAGTAAGTATATACATCCATGTGTGTCCATTTGACAGCTTAATGCGTATGTCTGCCAAACGATTTGGAAAATTGATTATTTCCCATGTAATATACACACAATCTATACATATACATTCAATCTACACCAAGTCTAGCATATATTTCAGTATTTTTTGGCTACGACAAAATGTCAATGCAATAAACAATTCAGCAGCTGCAATTCAAAATTACGTTACAAAAACGAAACCTAGTGGAAAAAATGCTAGAGTCAGACGTGTCCCACTACACACAATTTTTTTTTGTTATCGGTGACTGCAAACCATAAAAATATATCTAGTTATAGAGTATAGTGTTTAGTTTATTGTTATGGAGTGCATTTGCTGAGTTTTAAATCAAGAGCCACTGCAAAAATGCACAAGCAAATTCTGTTTTTTTTGCAAACTAATGTCATTTCATTACAAAATTTATGTAAACTATTATATTTTACATATAGAAAACCGAATTCTCTATTTAGTTTCCTAGATTCAGAGCATTTGTTGGTCATATAAAAGTTACTTTCTATTTGGATACCCTTTAATAAGGGTGCCAATGGGTTCCTTAGAAGATGCAAAAACTATGGTCTTCACCTAGACACTCCCAGCCAAAAGAGAACTTGAAGTTAAACTTACATACCAGCAGACAGTATCTCCGTGTCGTATCCTTAAATTTGAGCATGTGGAATTTCCTGGTTGTTTTTTTTTTTTCTGTTTTGTTCTCATTCTTTCGCGTTGCCATCGCAGTAAACCACTTCATTCCACTTGAATGCTCCATGTTTGTCATGCCAATGTACAAGACCATTTTGCAACGCTTTGGTTTTTTATTTTATGTTTCCTTTTTTCGTTTTACTTTTCTTTTTTTGTTTCTAGTATACTTTTTTTTGTTGTTTTGCGCCATTTATTTAATATTTTTTTTTTTTTTTTACATCATTTCGTTAAGAGAACCAAAACAAATCGCATAAATAACATTAAGAGGAAGTAAAATGGGAAGTCGGATGATATTACAAAATGCTTTGTCACCATGCAACTAGGAACTTCCTGAAGTGTTTTCATATTTACCGGCTCAAGTAATTAGCAATTTGTATTACTTGGACTTGGTCAATTTATTTTCGACAAAGCTCTATGAAAATGGCTACTTTACTGGGGGGTCATAAAAGTTCAGAATATGCTGAAACACCTTTTTCTATCTAATAACAGAAAAACGAACCCACAGTAAAATGAAGTAAAAGTGTTCGTGTTCCGTGTCCCAAGTTATAATGAATGCGACCTAAGCATGATTTATATTTATACGCAGCTCATAAATTTATGAAATGTGGGTAGGTAGACAGGAGGAAATAACGAAACATAAATACTCTTTCATTTTGATTTCTTAAAATAACATGCAAGTCCCGTGATTGTGGAAAATGTTGGGATTAAAAATGTATGGCAAATGGTTTAAACAAAAAACTTAATACTAAAGATTCGAAAGATTAATATCTGAAACTCAAATAGGCAAGTCCTGGCAAAAACAAATATTAAATATCCTTTACCTCTATTTCAAGGTATATATTTTAGAGTTATAGACACAGATCGGAGTTATTTACTTCGTAGAAATTTCACTGAAATTTCTAATTCAACAAAAATAAATAGGTTAACAGCATATCAATCAGAGATAAGTTTAAGAAAAAGAATTAGAATTTAAAGAATTTCCTTTTTCTAGCTATCATAATTCGAATTTTAGAGAATGTTAGATTCATTATTTAAGTTTGGCGAAAAAAATTGTTTTGCCTACTTTTAGGCTTTGGTTTGCAGTTTGTTTGAAAGCGAAATTAAGTCCTTATTTATTAATCAAACGGCTGCATAAACCAGAAAACCAACAAAGAAAGTTTTTGTTTGTTTTATATGAATGTTATAATTTATTAAAAAATTGTTTTACTAAATTTTTGTTTTTCCAAATTAGTTTTTTGTTTTGTATAACTACAATGTGTTTTTTCTCATAGAAATAAAAGAAAATAACTATTCTGTACTCCTACTGTAGAATAATGCCGCTCGCAATTGTTAAATTAAAAGTCTATTAAAATTGTATGCTATTAAGAATGTAACTAAATGTTATCACAAAGAATTCTACTTATGCTAACTTTAAGAAACTTTAGGGAGCAAGCTTAAACTTTATAAGATGAATTATAGTGAAACTTTTAATCAGAACAGCGACTCCAAATATCTTATTATTTAGTTGATTCAATTAGAAACAGTTTCAGTCGTTTTAAATATGTAAAATTCTGTTTCATGATAGAGTGCATATGCCTTATGGTTTTGTATATTCGAACCTTTTGCTATGAAAATTTCTCGTAATTACACCTGCATTTCGCCATCTCACGTTGATGTCTTCTCCTTAGTGGTACAGATTGTTTGTGTGTGTGTGTTTGTCTGTGTGTGTGTGTAGGTGGTGTATAGCAGCTTGGACAGGAACCGACACTTTGACCTTTTGGCCACAATGTTCGCTCGTTAGTCAATGTTCAGCAATTTGTTATGAATCAATAATAAATGTAAATAACATAATAAGTGACTAAGAGCAACAAAAACAACAAGACGACAACTGAGAATGATTATGTTGATGACGAAGATGATGATGATAATGACGATGTTGATGATGATGAGGGCATCATCTTTGTGCAAGAAATAAAAGAATTTCCGTGAAGTGAAATATAGCAAAACGTAACGAAAACACGCGCTCATTCAATCTAATTTTTCCGCCACATCATGGCAGATGTTTTGTTCACCAAATTGAGCGAAAATCAATGGCCAATGGCAAATGGTATGGTCGAAATTGTAATCTAGGTTTCAGAGTCATCAGCGTCCAGTAGGAAAATTACGTTTACTTCCTTTTTCTCCTTTTTTTTTTTATCTGTCTGTCTTTTACTTTAAAAGCGACATCAGCAAAAACCAAACAAAAAGAACAAAAAGTTCACTCGAAATACAAATGCTTTGTAATTTAACAACTTAATGGAGATGAAGCTGCCGGCAGTCAGCCAGGTGCTCTTCCACCTGTTTGACCAAGTTTTTGTTCTACATAGATCCCGATTACTGTTGGCCTTCTGCCAACAGTAAGTTGTTGGTCTCTCAGTGTGTTAGTCGGTTAGTTTGTTTGGTTCATTTTCCTGGCTAATTATTCCATTTGTTCTTTCTTTATCTTTTTTGGATTTTCATTTGGAATTGAGCCCCTCAAGGGTTAAAGTTAAAGTTAAGCATATTTGTTGTTTAGCAGTTGGCATACCGTGACTGCACTACACAAAATATACACAACAAAGAACTGGCAAAAAGCAAAAAAGTTGGCAAGGCCATCGAGACATATGTATGTATGTGGAAGTGGGTGACTTCTATTAAAACTTGGCCGCAGTGATGACTGTCAAGCTAACATGGGCATGGGCTGCGAGTGAAAGTTGAATTTGTACACAAACTTTTGTTTGAATGAAAATGCTAAAGAAATAGTTCAACTGGGTTTAAATGCATTTCAATAATTTTGTCACACAACACTGAGCCATGTGCTGGCTGCCACATACACAAGTGGTAGAAGAAAGACCTTTTTTTTCGCCCACCCCCCAATCCTCGAAGCCTCAACTGGGGACAGTCTAACGACCAATTGCTTTTGGCGTCTCATTGGCTTGATTTGTAATTTTGCTGGCTTCCAATTCAATTTCATTTATTGGTAACAGTTTCTTCTCCAAGCAGAGCCAAAGAGACATATTATATATCTGTACTGTATCAATATATAGATTCTATGAAATTGCCACACATTGCCCGCTATAAATTACCCGAATAGAAGAAATGTCTGTACGAAAAGTTATTTCCCGTTGTCGAGAAAGAAAAAAAAGTAAAGGAGTTGTGTTTCACTATAGAAAACTCAACCAATTTGATTACAAACTTGACCAACTTTCTGTTTATATATAAGTGTTAGATTGTGTTTGCTTTTCCCCCCAGGCATTGTTAAGGGAGTTGAATGATTTTTTGTTTTGTGGGGACATCACGCTGAGAATTTTTATGCCTCATACTTCATTGCAAAGTTGCTATTTTTTTTTTGGTTATGTCGCGAGTGGGGGGTATTTTTATGTCCATTAGCGGCATAAAATAGACCGTAAGCATTAGGGAGCAAAATCCTTTAAGTATCGACCGAATCACACATACGAGTTAAGCAATAGAAGATATTCGTTCTCACCACAGCTCTGAGGCTCATTGGTGTTTTATTATTTACCCGGAACCTCAGCTTCTCATCTTCTTTCCTCTTGCACGTGCCACAGCATCCGCTAATGGAAGGGGGGGAAAAGCAGAGCCTGAAGCCTGTCTCAGGAGTAGACTCTTTAAATTTCCCGTCAACACTGGCCATCAACATTTGGCATTTAATGTGCCTCTAATCGCTTTCGCATAAATTTTCTCGAGATTTTCTAATAAATTTGTTAAGGCTGTGGATGGGGGGAGGGTAGTAAATAGTCAAATGGGGCTCACGATTTTATGTTAGTTTCATTGACTTCTGCATGATTCGATTCTGGAATCACTGGCTTCAAGTTTAATTAAAGCAAAACGGCAAAGAGTACAGAGAGCCAACAAGAGCTGCAAATCTGAATTTTGCTTTGGCCTTTGACATTTCAATTAGGGGAGGCAAATAAGACTAGGGTTTAATTGAAAAATTGCCACTAGAGGGGACGGCTAGGGGAATGATTGGAGTAGCACTTAAAGCAAATATTGGATTTTAAAGGTGCCCAAGGAATGCCATAGTGGATTGAATCCAAAGGAATTGATAGGCTGTGAGGTAAACAAAAACAAGTCAAATTGGAAATAAGAAATGCAATGCAGTAAACAATGAGATGTGGCAAACGTTATTCGATTCTGAATATTAAATGTGCAATCTCATAAATTGTGGCAGCTTTGAAGAGTTAACAATAAGATTTTTAATCTTTCTTTTTTGGAGCATTAAAATTTGAATGTTGCAAAAGTTTGAAATTTTCTTATGACAGAAATAAAAAGCAATATTTTAATTAAAGCATTTGTCGAGACACACCTGCTACATTTGGTGAATATTTCTAAAAGTTCAAATAGTTGAGATAGAATTGTATGACTCAATATATTAAAAAAATATATTCTAACTCTATTTTATTTAAGGAATGTTTTTCATAGTCTATTATAAATGGATCATTGAACATTTAGTACTTGCTCTGCTTTATACCAATAACTGACTCTATAGAAACCTTTCCAATCATTTTTAATTAATGGACTAAATTACGAATCCAACAAAAGGCATTCTAAGGCAGGATAAGAGTAGTGTATAATATCTTATTTTGGAGACTTTTCCAATCGGGTTTTTTCTGATTTTCTGTTATATTTTTCTCTTTTCTTTTCGAATTCGAAATGTCTTTAGCACTCGACCTTTTTCTGTGTCCCACAATAGTCGAAACATTAACTTTTAGTTTTAGATCTTAGAAAAATAACTCCTTAGCACTTATGTATGTCGCTTAATCTAGAAAATGTGGTAATCCCCTACACCGACTTTAAAGAAGCTAAATAAAAATCGTGACCTGTTCCTGAAACATTACAGGGATTAAAAGAAGAAAAATATATCATTTTTTAATGACATAAATCAATAAAAGAATCTACATATTTCAGATGATTCTGTGTAGAGTTTTTCTAATGATATATAATTCGACCAAAAAACAGAGCAGCATACACATTTGCTCCGATAAATTCAATTGCCCTTGATGTAGCCATAAGCAAAATAAGTTCAATGGGTATGAGTAGAGATTACGATATTCAATACGATATGCGCCATATAACAATATAACAGATTGTTGCTCAGCTAGAATTAAGAGTAGAAAGAGAAAAATATGCCTCTTTTTGTTGCCTTATTTACAACGATTAAAAATATTCTCTCAATATTTGGAGAGTATAAAGCAAACATATTTGTTTAACAAGCTTAAATTCTTTCGAACTGTTTACATTCTATCATAATGATTAAACAAATTCTATACTCTTTCAAGCATGAAACGGCATCAATTGAGCGAGCTTTTTTCTCAATATCTCTCATTTGTTTCTCTGCCTTGCAATAAACAAAACATTTCATTATACCAAGCTATTTTAACATCAGAATACATCATAAAAGTATAAAATTAGACTCTTATCTATGGATTCTCCAGCTTTTTTGGCTTTAAAATTGGATGAAGAGCGAAAAGTGAACTCAGTAATCTTTTGACGTTTGATCAAGTGATTCCATTATGTGGTTTACTATTTTTCTTGTTGGGGCGGTTGTGGCTCTTGTGTATCACTATTTCCACAACACCTACAGCTATTGGGAACGTCGTCATGTTCCAAATGAACGGCCACTACCCCTCATTGGTAACATGAAAGGGATCGGACGAACGAAACATTTTCGTGATGTGAACCAGAGAATATATGATACATTTAAAGGCAAAACTCCGATTGCTGGAATGTTTTTGTTTTTCAAGCGAGCAGCTTTTATTATCGATTTGGATTTCATTAAGCAAGTGTTGATAAAAGATTTCACCGTGTTCCATGATCGTGGCGTCTTCAGTAATGTGGAAGATGATCCCCTAACGGGTCACCTCTTAACCCTGGAGGGCGATGAATGGCGTTCCATGCGTAATAAACTATCGCCTGTGTTTTCCTCCGGCAAAATCAAGCATATGTCCAAAGTGGTAGTCGATGTCGGTCGTCATTTGATTTCCGTCATGGAGACGGCTGTTAAGGCAGCTGCTGTCGATGATGGCGATGTGGAGATCAAGGAATATTGCGCCCGCTTCACCACCGATGTCATTGGTAGCTGTGCCTTCGGTCTGGAGTGTAATTCTCTAAATGATCCCGATGCGGAATTTCGTAAGAGGGGTCGCATGCTATTCGAACAGCCTCGTTACAGTCAGCTAGTAACCTTGTTTATTTTTACAAATCCCAAACTGGCCAAGAAATTGCATTTGAAAGCACTTCCCGATGAACTATCCTCATTCTTTTTGAAAGCTGTACGCGATACTGTGGACTATCGTATCAAAAATGGTATTAAACGAAATGATTTCCTCGATCAATTGATCGAGCTTAAAGCAGCGAACGAGGAGTTGGCCAAACAGTCCAAAGGCATTGATCTTACACTTGGTTTGACTATCGAACAAATGGCTGCCCAATCGCTTGTGTTCTTTGTAGCTGGTTTTGAGACTTCTTCAAGTACCATGGCCTTTTGTCTCTATGAATTGGCTCTGCATCAGGATATTCAGCAGCGTTTAAGAGATGAAATTGAAACAGTTTTGAGTGGAGTTGAGAATCAAGAGTTGACTTACGATGCCATTACGCAAATGACTTATCTGGATAAAGTTTTAGCAGGTGAGTAATAACAAGTTTTGTCCAATATACCTATGCTACAACAATTTCTTCAAATCTTTTTAGAAACTCTACGTAAATATCCAATATTATCTCAACTAATACGAGAAGCCAGACAAGATTACAAATTCCCAGAAAGCGAATTCGTTATCGAGAAGGGCACTTCAGTTCTCATACCCGTACATAATATCCATCATGATCCTGAATTGTATCCCCAACCCGAACGCTTTGATCCCAGTCGCTTTGATCCAGAGTTGGTGAAAAATCGCCATCCTTGTGCCTATCTACCCTTTGGCGATGGTCCACGGAATTGCATTGGCTTGCGTTTCGGCAAAATGCAGGCCAAGATTGGTTTAATCTCTTTGCTTCGTAATTTCAAGTTCAGCGCTTCAAAGAAAACTGAAATTCCATTGATATTTAGTAAGAAAACACCTACTTTATCTACGGAGAATGGCATATATCTTAAAGTGGAACGTATTTAATTGCTCAGCGCTCTCTAAAAGTTTTAAGTTTATCACATTTAAATGGGTTAGAAATTTTATTTAAAAAAAAAATTTTGGAAAAGCTAACTTTTTTATGAGGGTTAATATTCTTGAGCCAAAAGTTTAATAAAAACATTTTCTGCTGAATATAGATTTCCTTGTCGTGTGTCCAAGATTTTTATACTTAGTTTTACTTGTCTTGTGTTGTATTGTTTTCTGTAATACTATATAACCCATCTTATCCTATTTCGTAACACAAATAAATAATTCAATGTTTTACTGCACCTAATAAATTGAGAACTTAACTGAAGTTTTCCATTTTAAACTAATAGGTCTGAATCCGATTTGTGGCTAATATTTCTCTTAGCCTTTTCACAGTTTTGTTTGTTATGATATATTTTCATATATAAACCGCAAATAATTCCGGTGGTTTCTGTTGAGAGAGGGAAAGATATAACATAAGTCAACTTAATGAAGCGGTTTTTATAGTATTGCAAGCATACATGAGTGTGCAAATTTGTCAATAAACAAATTAATAGAAATTGAAAGCTTTCGAGAGAGCAAGTTGTCGTAAAAGCATTGCCAAGTATTTTAGTTGCATTTTATTCGAGCGATAGACACAATGTCTGTGATTTTATTACTTCTAGTTATCAGTATAATTGGGCTTATCTTTGTCTGGTTACATCAACACTATGGCTATTGGCGCCGCAAAGGTGTGGCCCAGGAGCGGCCTCTGTATTTCTTGGGTCACATGAAAGGCTTTGGTCGTAGTCTACACTGGACGGATATCAATCAGAGAATCTACGAAAAGTTCAGTGGAACTCAACGTTACTGTGGCTTTTTCACTTTTCTAAGTAAAGCTTTATTTGTAATGGATCTGGATTTGATAAGGCATATAATGGTCAGTGATTTTGGCAGCTTCGCCGATCGGGGTCTCTTTCATAATGTAAGAGATGATCCTTTGACTGGAAATCTACTGTTTCTTGATGGTGCCGAATGGCGTTGGCTGCGTCAGCATTTGACTCCAGTTTTTAGTTCAGGTAAAATGAAATTTATGTTTCCCACCATGGTTGAAGTGAGCGAGAAATTGATAAAAGTTTGTCAAAGCCAATTGGGTGACATGGAAGCCAAGGATTTGTGTGCACGGTTTACCACAGATGTTATTGGCAGTTGTGCCTTTGGCTTGGAATGCAATAGTCTCAATGATCCCGATGCACTATTCCGTCACATGGGTCGTTCGGTGACAGAGAAACCTCTGCACTCTGGCATAGTGATAGCTTTGATGTTTGCTCAGCCGAATTGGGCCAGAGCATTGCGTTTGCGACTCTTTCGACCCGAGGTGAGTGAGTTCTTCCTAAACACTGTGAGTCAAACACTGGAGTACCGAAGGCGAGAGCATATACAACGTCCGGATCTAATGCAGTTGCTTATGGAATTGAAAGCAGAAGATAAAACCAGTGATGGCTTATCCTTCGAACAAATAACAGCTCAAGCTTTAATGTTCTTTCTGGCTGGTTTTGATACCTCCTCAACCACTATGTCGTTTTGCCTCTACGAACTGGCTCTGAATCCCACTGTTCAGGAGAGACTTCGTCAGGAAATAATTAAGAAATTAGGATCAAATCAACAGCTTAATTATGAGATAATACAACAAATGCCTTACCTAGATCAGGTTATATCCGAAACTCTACGCAAATATCCCATTCTGCCGCATCTGCTGCGTCGCTCGACCAAAGAATATAGTATACCCGATTCGGGGCTTAAGATAAAGCCCGGCATGCGAGTAATGATTCCTGTACATAGCATACACCATGACCCGCAGCTATATCCGGAGCCAGAGGTATTCGATCCAAGTCGCTTCGAGCCGGAGGAGATTAGGAAACGTCATCCATTTGCCTATTTACCCTTCGGGGAAGGTCCACGCGCTTGCATAGGTGAACGTTTTGGTAAAATGCAAGTGAAAATCGGCATTATTTCGCTGATCAGAGATTTCCAATTTTCCAAATCGGAACGTACACAGATTCCTCTTCAGTTTTCCAAAGTCAATTTTCTTATTGGCAGCGAGTCTGGAATACATCTGAAAATGGAAAGACTATCAAATATATAATTTATGTATATACCAAATTAGTAAGAGCCCAAAGAAACAAAGATAAACTTTTAAATAAAGCATAAACAAATTGCAGTTATTTTTATACATTTCTTTTTCCTTCGTCCATTCGTTGTTTTTGTGTATACCCTAACAATGGGGGGTATATGAACTTGGATGTTTAATTTATAAAATCATTAGGCAGGTTACATATATTAAATATGCACGATATGATAAGATCCTTAAGACTTCTGACGATGTATGTCTAGATTTAATAGTTAAAACCTTACGTATCTGTTAATTATGTATGATTGTATCGAACGAAAATAAGATTTTAAAATCAAAATCAATCAACTTGAGATTTAATTTGATTTTTGTATTTAAATATCGAATAATTATTGATTTCTGCATCAGGTTTAAAATATCTAATATAAATCTAATATAAATTATATGTATTTAAACCAGATTGCAGAGTTCCTATCGCTTGAAAATATGTTTTTTTTTTCCTTTATCATTATGAAACTTATAATTTGTGTGTTATGTTATACCAATTTATGGATTCAACTTACTTTACTTAAATGCATCACTCAACTTGAGCACTTTTATCTCTGCACTTTGAACGCTTCAGATTAAGTTACATTTATTCAATATTAAAATGCAGACTTTGATATACCCTCTAATAAAAGAAAGAGGCTTTCCAAATTAGTTAATTATTAATTAGTTGCACAAGACAAAACCTGTCGCTTAATAGTCCATTTCGTTTTTCTATATAACTTGGCTATTTCGATTCCGATTTTTATGAAATTTGATAAATTGATAGATATTATTTATACATGTATATTGCGTTAAGTACCGAGGATCGAAACTAATTTTTTTTAAATCCGCGAAAGCAATATACTTAATCAGTGTATTTACTAAACCGACGCATTTCAACTTTAATAAATCCGATCTCAAAGCTCATTAAAACGAACAACTGAACTCAACTTTTCGAATCACACTGATCAAGAATATATATTCTTTACTTTGCAGAAGGTATACGAACTTCGTTCAGAAGTTATCTCGCTCTTCTCTCTTTCATTGCTTAAGATGATGAGCGGCAATCAGCTGTTGTTTACTGGCATGCCGTTATATATAAAGTTTGCTTTGATCAAGTTCATGGTCGGCGTCGCTCTCTCTCTCTTTGCTTGGGGTATTTACTTGCTCTCCCACACACAACTAAATCAGCATCGATATGGAGAGAAAGAGACAAAGAGAATTAGATTGAATTCTAGCGATGTTTCATTTTGATTCCATTTTCCAGTTCGAAATTATATTATTGTATTTAATTAAACGAGGTTATCAACAATTTGCTTTTTATGCTTTGCTTGTTTACATTCGTTATTGCACTTTGCTCTGGCCAGCCAGTTCGCATCTTTAAGCAGTTGTCAGTTGAAAGTGAAACGCTGTGGGATCGAGAATGCTGGATGTGATCGCTTTGTTATTGATTACATTGGCCATTGGCTTTTGGTTTGTTCGTACCCGGCTCAATTATTGGGCACGTCGGGGTATTGGCTATGTGAAACCATCGTTTCCCATGGGAAATATGCAGGGATTCCGCACTACAAAGCATTTCAAGGATATCATAACTCCCCTGTACGAACTCTTCAAGGATAGCGGGGCTCCATTTGCTGGAGTATTCATAATGCTACGTCCCGTGGCTGTGATTTTGGATCTGGAACTGGCTAAGCATATATTAATTAGAGATTTTGCCAATTTCGAAGATCGCGGCATGTATCACAATGAGCGTGATGATCCACTTACGGGGCATCTGTTTCGCATCGATGGACCCAAGTGGCGACCCTTGAGACAGAAAATGTCCCCCACTTTCAGTTCGGGTAAGATGAAGTATATGTTTCCCAGTGTTTGCGCTGTCGGTGAGGATTTGGCTGTGGTCTGTGGTGAACTGGCCGACAATGCCATTTGTGGTATACTGGAAATAACAGATCTAATGGCTCGCTATACTACGGATGTGATAGGACGCTGTGTCTTTGGACTGGAGTGTAATGGCCTTAGGAATCCAGAGGCTGAGTTTGCTGTCATGGGACGAAGAGCCTTCACCGATAGACGGCATAGTAAACTGATCGATGGTTTCATAGAGAGTTTTCCGAATTTAGCTCGCACTCTAAGAATGTGTCAAATCCATCAAGATATTACCGATTTCTATGTGGGCATTGTTGAGGAAACTGTGAAAATGCGTGAGGAACAAAATATCGTTAGAAATGATTTTATGAATCTTCTTATCGAAATGAAGCAACGTGGTGAACTTACGTTAAAGGAAATGGCAGCTCAGGCATTTATATTTTTTGCTGCTGGATTCGATACTTCCGCATCAACACTGGGATTTGCCCTCTTTGAACTGGCAAAACAGCCCGAATTACAGGAGAAGCTCAGGCAGGAGATAGAGGCAGCTCTACAGCTCCATAATGGAACATTTACCTATGAGGCTATGCAGGAACTACGCTTCATGGAATTAGTAATAGCAGGTACGAATAATAATCCAGTGATAAGTCCGAATTTTCATTAATAACTTCTTCCATGCAGAAACTTTGCGCAAATATCCCGTTCTGCCACATTTATCACGGATCTCACGTCAATATTATGCTTGCAAGGGGAATAAACACTTTTACATTGAACCCGGTCAGATGGTCATCATTCCCGTCTATGGCATTCATCACGATCCTGCTGTATATCCAGAGCCACATAAATTTATACCCGAACGATTTCTGGCCGATCAACTGGCTCAAAGACCCACAGCTGCCTGGCTGCCCTTCGGTGATGGTCCTCGCAATTGCATTGGCATGCGTTTTGGTAAAATGCAAACTTCCATTGCTCTAGTTCAACTCTTGAGACGTTTCCACTTCAGTATCTGTCCACGGACTGACCCAAAAATTGAGTTTGTTAAATCAAATATTTTGTTGTGCCCTTCAAAGGGAATTTATTTAAAAGTTTCAGAGAATGATAAATTATCGAAGTAAGCATGACAAGGACACAATACGTTTAACACATAAAAATAAACAACCACGATAAGAAACTCGTAATTGTTAGCAACCACAACTTTTTTTAATCAGTTTTGGAAAGGCGATTGCTATTAATTTCAATATATACAGGGCAAATTGCAATAGTTTCTTCTATGCAAATAGTGAGAGAGCGAGCTTTTGCAGGCATTTTTGATTCGTATATAAACAACTTTTGACAACATTAACTATCCAGAATCAAACGAAATATCATCGAAATGGCATTGGTTTTGGCGCTCTTCGCGCTTTTAGTGTCGCTTCTATTGTTTTCCGCCCGACGACGTCATAGCTACTGGCAACGTCGCGGTATACCCCACGATGTACCTCACCCAATTTGGGGCAATATGGGCGAATGGCAAAAGACGAAACACTTCTCCTTTATATTCAAGGACTATTATATCAAATACAAGAACTCAAAGAGTCCCTTTGCCGGATTCTACTTCTTTTTCGGAAAAACTGCCGTGGTCACCGATTTGGATCTGGTCAAACGTGTGCTAATTAAAGACTTCAATCATTTTGAGAATCGTGGAATATTCTATAATGAAATTGATGATCCTCTCTCAGCCAGTCTGTTCAGCATTGAGGGCCAAAAATGGCGTCACTTGCGTCATAAACTGACACCCACGTTTACGTCAGGAAAAATGAAACATATGTTCCCGATAGTCGTAAAAGTGGCTGAGGAAATGGAAAAGGTATTTAGGGAAAATATAGGAAGTGCCAAAAATGGAAAAGTTTTGGAAGTCGTTGATCTAGTTGCACGTTATACATCCGATGTAATTGGCACTTGTGCATTCGGTCTGAATTGCAATAGCTTACATGATCCTGACGCGGAATTCGTCCAAATAGGTAGGAAAGCCATCACTGAACGACGCTATTACGGTCTTCTGGACTTCTTCATATTCGGATTCCCCACATTGGCACGACGCTTGCATCTAAAGTTTAATGTGCAGGAGGTCAGTGACTTCTATACCAGGATTGTAAGGGACACAATTAACTATCGTCTTAAGACCAAAGAGAAGCGTGGTGACTTTATGGATAGTTTAATTGAAATGTATCAAAAGGAACTGGAAGGAGATTCAGAGGAGGGACTTACTTTCGATGAACTCTTAGCCCAGGCTTTCATTTTCTTTGTGGCTGGCTTTGAGACGAGCTCGACAACTATGGGCTTCGCCCTCTACGAGTTGGCTCAGCATCAGGATATACAAAGCAAAATAAGAAAGGAAGTCAACGAAGTTTTGGCTAAGCACAGCAATGAATTCACCTATGATAGTATCAAGCAAATGAAATATCTCGAGCAAAGTGTTATGGGTAAGTGATTACCAAGAAAATCAAACTCTTTGTTGGGACTATTTATCGAATATATGTATTTCTCCACAGAAACTCTACGAAAATATCCTGTTCTGGCTCATCTAACACGTCTGACCAACACGGATTATACGCCCGATGATTCAAAATATCATATAGATAAAGGCACAGTTGTAGTTATACCTGCTTTGGGTATCCACTATGATCCCAGTATTTATCCACAACCTGAGAAGTTTCAGCCAGAAAGATTTACCGAAGAGGAAATTCAAGCTCGACCTCCTTGCACTTGGTTGCCATTTGGAGATGGCCCTCGAAATTGCATCGGTCTGCGGTTTGGTCTCATGCAAACATGTGTGGGTCTGGCTTACTTGATAAAGAACTACAACTTTAGTGTGGCTCCAGAGACCCCAATACCCATGAAGTTCGTAACTAAGAACATTCTTATATCAGCCGAGAATGGCATACCCTTGAAAGTTGAAAAACTGTAAAAAATATTACAATAGTAATTCATTTGAAAAAATTATTAGACCTTCTTGTTGTTTATTTGGCGATGAATGTTCGATGGTTGTGTAAATAATTATCTTACTCTGATGTGATGTTTCTACATCAACGCTGGTTTGCCTTCTTTAAGCTTAGACAGGAAATTAAGGCAACTCTACACAGTCATAGTGAGAACTTCGATTTCTTGAGACGTTTTCACTTCAGTATCTGTTCACGGACTGGCCGAAAAAATGAGTTTGTTAAAAGAAATTCATTGACAAATTGCAGAGATTGAAAAATTATCAAAGTCAGCATGACAAGCACTTAAACAACCACTCAGTTACTTATTTCGAATCTATGGACAGTCTGATAACAAATTCATAACTATTTCACCACGTTAATTTTTAATCTTTTTGGGAAATATTTTTGATTTTAATTTCAAAATATTCAGGGGAAATTGCAGTATTTTCTTGAATGCAAAAAATACTTTTCTGTTACCTTATTTCAATTTGCAACTTGTTTTAAATTTAATTTAAATTACTAGTTTATATGAAAATTAAACTTGGGTGTCTGGATGTAAGTATGAATGATCAGTAGTCAAGTAGAAATTGCTAAAAAGCTTTAACTTGTGCGAGAGCGAGCTTTTGCAGTAATTTCTGATTCGTATATAAACAACTTTTGACAACATTAACTAGTTAGTATCAAACCAAATATCACCGAAATGGCGTTGGTTTTGGCGCTCTTCGCGCTTTTAGTGTCGCTTCTATTGTTTTTCGCCCGTCGACGTCATAGCTACTGGCAACGTCGCGGTATACCCCACGATGTGCCACACCCAATTTGGGGCAATATCGGCGATTGGCCAAAAAAAAAACATATCGCGTACGTTTTTAAGGACTACTATAACAAGTACAAGAGTTCAAAGAGTCCCTTTGCTGGTTTCTATTTCTTTTTCACAAAAACTGCCGTGGTCACCGATTTGGAACTGGTCAAACGTGTGCTAATTAAAGACTTCAATCATTTTGAGAATCGTGGAGTGTTCTATAATGAAATTGATGATCCTCTTACAGCCAGTCTGTTCAGCATTGAGGGCCAAAAATGGCGTCACTTGCGCCATAAACTGACACCCACGTTTACTTCGGGAAAAATGAAACATATGTTCCCGATTGTCGTCAAAGTGGGAGAGGAAATGGAGAAGGTATTCCAAGACAAGGTGGGAAATGCCAAAGGTGGAAAAGTTTTGGAAGTCGTTGATTTAGTTGCACGTTATACATCCGATGTAATTGGCACTTGTGCTTTCGGTCTGAATTGCAATAGCTTACATGATCCTCAGGCGGAATTCGTTCAAGTAGGTAAGAAAGCCATCACTGAACGACGCTATTACGGTCTTCTGGACTTCTTCATATTCGGATTCCCCAAATTGGCACGACGCTTGCGTCTGAAGTTGAATGTGCAGGAGGTCAGTGACTTCTATACCAGGATTGTAAGGGACACAATTAACTATCGTCTTAAGACCAAAGAGAAGCGTGGTGACTTTATGGATAGTTTAATTGAAATGTATCAAAAGGATCTGGAAGGAGATTCTGAAGAGGGACTTACTTTCGATGAACTCTTAGCCCAGGCTTTCATTTTCTTTGTGGCTGGCTTTGAGACGAGCTCGACAACTATGGGCTTCGCCCTCTACGAGTTGGCTCAGCATCAGGATATACAAAGCAAAATAAGAAAGGAAGTCAACGAAGTTTTGGCTAAGCACAGCAATGAATTCACCTATGATAGTATCAAGCAAATGAAATATCTCGAGCAAAGTGTTATGGGTAAGTGATTACCAAGAAAATCAAACTCTTTGTTGGGACTATTTATCGAATATATGTATTTCTCCACAGAAACTCTACGAAAATATCCTGTTCTGGCTCATCTAACACGTCTGACCAACACGGATTATACGCCCGATGACTCAAAATATCATATAGATAAAGGCACAGTTGTAGTTATACCTGCTTTGGGTATCCACTATGATCCCAGTATTTATCCACAACCCGAGAAGTTTCAGCCAGAAAGATTTACCGAAGAGGAAATTCAAGCTCGACCTCCTTGCACTTGGTTGCCATTTGGAGATGGCCCTCGAAATTGCATCGGTCTGCGTTTCGGTCTCATGCAAACATGTGTGGGTCTGGCTTACTTGATAAAGAACTACAACTTTAGTGTTGCTCCAGAGACCCCAATACCCATGAAATTAGTGACTAAGAACATTCTGATATCAGCCGAGAATGGCATACCCTTGAAAGTTGAAAAACTGTAAAAAATATAAAAATAGTAATTCATTTGAACAGATTATTAGACCTTCTTGTTGTTTATTTGGCGATGAATGTTCGATGGTTGTGTAAATAATTATCTCTCTCTGATGTGATGTTCTCTTTAAAATAGCAAAACAACCCGATTTGTATGAGAAGCTTAGACAGGAGATTAAGGAAACTCTACACAATAAAAGTGAAAACTTCCATTCCTTAAGACGTTTTCACTTCAGTTTCTATTCACAGACTGACCGAAAAATTGAGTTTGTTAAAAGAAATCCTTTTTGGGGATTGAAAAAATATCGAAGTAAGCATGACAAGGACATAAACAAACACTCAGTTAGTTGTATTATTTGGGCAGGCTGATAAGGAATGGATAACTGTTTCACTACATTATTTATTTAATCAGGTTTAGAAAGATTTTTGGTTTTAATTTCAAAATATCGAAGGGAAATTGCAATATTTTCTTGAATGCAAAATATGTTTTGCTGCTAACTCTTTAAACTTGTAATATGTTTTTGAATTATTCCATTTGTTTGTCTGGATATATGTACGAATGATTAGTAGTTGGGAAGCATTTGACAAATAGCTTTAAATTGTGCGAGAGCGAGCTTTTGCATTCATTTTTGAGAAGGTATATAAAGAACATTTCTCAATATTAACTGTTCAGTATCAAACGAATTATCGTCGAGATGGCGTTGGTTTTGGCGCTCTTCGCGCTTTTAGTGTCGCTTCTATTGTTTTCCGCCCGACGACGTCATAGCTACTGGCAACGTCGCGGTATACCCCACGATGTGCCACACCCAATTTGGGGCAATATCGGCGATTGGCCAAAAAAAAAACATATCGCGTACGTTTTTAAGGACTACTATAACAAGTACAAGAGTTCAAAGAGTCCCTTTGCTGGTTTCTATTTCTTTTTTACGAAAACTGCCGTGCTCACCGACTTGGAATTAGTCAAACGTGTGCTAGTCAAAGACTTCAATCATTTTGAGAATCGGGGAGTGTTCTATAATGAAATTGATGATCCCCTCTCAGCCACATTATTCAGCATTGAGGGGCAAAAGTGGCGTCACCTGCGCCATAAGCTGACACCCACGTTTACATCGGGCAAAATGAAACATATGTTTCCAATTGTCACAAAAGTGGCTGAGGAAATGGAAAAGGTGTTCAAGGACAAGGTGGGAAATGCAAGTGGCGGTAAAACTTTGGAAGTCGTCGACTTGGTTGCACGTTATACGGCCGATGTGATTGGCACTTGTGCTTTCGGTTTGAAGTGCAATAGCTTATACGAGCCTAAGGCGGAATTCGTTCAAATCGGTAGGAGAGCCGTAACTGATCGTCGATATTACGGTCTCTTAGACTTCTTTATCTTCGGTTTCCCCAAATTGGCACGACGCTTGCATCTGAAGTTAAATGTACAAGATGTCAGTGACTTTTATACCAGGATTGTAAGGGACACAATAAACTATCGTCTTAAGACCAAAGAGAAGCGTGGTGACTTTATGGATAGTTTAATTGAAATGTATCAAAAGGAACTGGAAGGAGATTCGGAGGAGGGACTTACATTCGATGAACTCTTAGCCCAGGCTTTCATTTTCTTCGTGGCTGGCTTTGAGACCAGTTCAACCACTATGGGCTTCGCCCTCTACGAGTTGGCTCAGCATCAGGATATACAAAACAAAATAAGAAAGGAAGTCAACGAAGTTTTGGCTAAGCACAACAATGAATTCACCTATGAGAGTATCAAGCAAATGAAATATCTCGAGAAAAGTGTTATGGGTAAGTGATTACCAAGAATTTGAGACTCTTTGGGTTTATTTAACGAATTTATGTATTTCTCCACAGAAACTCTACGCAAATATCCTGTTCTGGCTCATCTAACACGTCTGACCAACACGGATTATACGCCCGATGATTCAAAATATCATATAGATAAAGGCACAGTTGTAGTTATACCTGCTTTGGGTATCCACTATGATCCCAGTATTTATCCACAACCTGAGAAGTTTCAGCCAGAAAGATTTACCGAAGAGGAAATTCAAGCTCGACCTCCTTGCACTTGGTTGCCATTCGGAGATGGCCCTCGAAATTGCATTGGTCTGCGTTTTGGTCTCATGCAAACTTGTGTGGGTTTGGCCTACTTGATAAAGAACTACAACTTTAGTGTGGCTCCAGAGACCCCGATACCCATGAAATTAGTGACTAAGAACATTCTGATATCAGCCGAGAATGGCATACCCTTGAAGGTTGAAAAACTGTAATTAATTTTATTATTATAATCATACTTATGTATTACATATGCTCAGATTATTAAACCTATCCTAATCACCGGTAAAGCAATGCTTTTATTTTTCGTGGGAGTAAAGTTGAAATAAAAGTGATATCTGAATATTGGCGGCCGATTAGATAACTCAACCATAACGATTTTGGGTGCTTTTGACCGTGAACTTATTTAAACATCTTATCAAAAAGTGTGTGGCTTTCAGTAGCTCGTGTGGAGAAGATTTAAAAATACCAACTCCACTAGTCGATTAGTGAGGTGAAAAGCCATAGAATTGTTTATGGATAGATTTGCTAGATGTACTTATACATAAGCAGCAGTGTGGCAGTTTCTAAATTTAGTCTAATCGAAATGGTCGTGCTAATCGTATTGCTAGTCGGGGTCGTATCTCTCGCCATATGGTGGGTACGTGAACAATTTAGCTACTGGGAAAAACGTGGCATACCCCATGATCCTCCAAAGATTCCTGTGGGAAATGTGGCAGGAATGATGAGAACTATTCAAGTTTCGGATATTTTTAAACGTTCGTACTTCAAGTACAAAAACAAAGTCGATGGTCCTTTTGTCGGCTTCTACATGTTTTTCAAACGAATCGCCCTTGTTGTGGATATAGATTTCGTGAAGACTGTGCTAATAAAAGATTTCGAAAAGTTTCACGATCGTGGCATATTCCACAATGAAACTGATGACCCTTTTTCAAATAATCTGGTAACCATCGAGGGAGAAAAATGGAAGAATCTCCGTAACAAATTGACACCGACATTTACATCGGGGAAAATGAAGCACATGTTTCCCATATTCCTAAAAGTAGGTGAAGAAATGGTTCAAGTTCTTAATGAAAAAACCTCAAATGTACCTCAACCATTGGAAATCACAGACTTAGTGTCTCGTTACACGGTTGATGTGATAGGCAATTGTGCCTTTGGTCTTGAATGCAATAGTCTGCATAATCCCGAAGCGGAATTCGTCAAAATGGGAAATGCAGTCTTTACTCTGAAACGGCATGGCAGGGCTATGGATCTGTTTCTATTCGGTGCCCCAAAACTGGCTGCAAAATTGAGAATCAAGGTAACATCTCAAAAAGTCGAAGACTTCTATATGAATATCATAAAGGATACAGTGGATTATCGTATGAAAAATAATATCCAGAGAAATGATTTCATGGACATGCTGATCGATTTTAAGAGGAAGTACGATGAAGGCAATAAAGAGGACGGTTTGTCCTTTAATGAGTTGGCTGCTCAAGCATTTGTGTTCTTTTTGGGGGGCCATGAGACGAGTGCAACCACCATGGGATTCGCTCTCCACGAACTGGCTATCAATCAAGACATTCAAAACCGATTGCGAAACGAAATTGATGAGGTGCTAGCCAAAAATAATGGAGAATTTAACTATGAGAGCATGAATGAGATGAAATATCTGGAAAAAGTTATTGATGGTAAGTGAAAAAGTACTACAGGAGAAATGAAAATGTATAATCCAAAGTGTATTCTTTATCCGCAGAAACTCTACGTAAACACCCAGTGGTAGGACATCTCATTCGAAAGGCTACACAACGATACGTTCATCCCGATAATCCAAAATACTATATTGAGGCAGGAACTGGTGTAACAATTCCAGTTAGGGCCATCCACCACGATCCTGAGTTCTATCCAGAGCCAGAGAAATTCATACCAGAGCGCTTTGATGAGGAGCAAGTGAAGCAGCGACCTCCATGCTCCTATTTGCCTTTTGGCGATGGTCCCCGCAATTGCATTGGCCTGAGATTTGGTCGGATGCAAACCACAATTGGACTGGCGAAACTCATACACAATTTCAAGTTCGAGGTGAATCCTACTCTGACCTCAGTGCCAATGAAATTTAAATTTGAAACCATATTGCTGAGTGCCGAAGGTGGAATAACTTTGAATGTTAGCAAAGTAACAAAAAAATGATAAACCAAATATTAAAGCTTCCGTTTGACTATAAAATTTTACATATTATTACAATCTTTAAAGTACATACATCTATTTTTTATGTTCCAAACTCGCTTGAAGATTGTTGTTTGCTTGCTTTATTTCCCCCTTAAGAATTAAGTTATATTCATTAAAGCGTATAAATTCATTATATACAGGGGTTAGCTAAATGATTTTTAAGTGGGATATTTATTTAATTTAGATGTTAATTATGATAATTCAATAATGTGAGAATATTCTCAATTGGAAACTTAATCAGAATCTGCTGATTCCAGCTTAGAATCTGAAAAAATATATTTATAGGCTCTTTTTAAATCATGTCTCTATTCAAAGGATATCTTTCTTAAACTGTGAGCCCCAGTCAAAAATTACCTTTAAAATTTGTTTAAGATCATTCAGGCATTTACGTGAAATGGGAAATGTACATCAAGTCATTGAGTTCTAGACCCTCCCTCGAATCTTATCGACTCGTATATACAAATGGAATTCAACTATTATCAGGTATAGTCGGAGGTATTCGACAATAATCAAAATATCTTATCGGGGAGTTAAATACTTTCGACTAGCGTCTATAAGTGGCCTAAAAATAGGTTTTGTATAACTAGAAAATGTGGGCGTGACTCTTAAGTGATTTGGTAACAGTTTTCTAAGTATATTTTTGCTTTTAAATAAAATTTTAAAATCAAATATTTTTATCGCTTTTTGTCAATCAATGACCAAGATAGTAAAAATCATTTAATCTCAATTATTCTCAGAAGTTATTTTTAAATTAACCATTTATAAACAGTTTAAATTGTAATTTGCATATTTTGCTTAAAAGATGTGTATTTTAAGAAGAGAAATCTTAGAAATGCTTATTGCATAATACACTAATGTCCGTAATAATAGTTTCATGTATCTCAGTAAACTAAAAGCGTCTTATTTGTTTAAAGCAAAAACTAACACAGGATTTTAAATATAAATCATTTTGTAAAATTCGTTAACAAAACTTTGACCAGTGCTTAAACCATTTGCTAGCTCTAATCATTTACGTTAGACCGTTAAATGATTTCAATGTCTTGACAACAAACAAACATTTTTCAAAGAGTACAAAGAGCAAAAGCTGTGACTAATCGCATAACGCAATTGGCTGTCATTCGACGAAATGAGTGCTCTCTCTCTCTCTATATTTATGTTTGTTTGTTAGCGCACTCAAAATAATAGGCAGGTATATATAAGCGATTGGTGTAGCAAACATCACACTCAGTTAACTCGTCATGGTCGTACTCATCGCATTACTACTCGGGGTCGCAACCCTCGCCATATGGCTGGTACTTAGAAATTTCAGCTACTGGGAGCGTCGTGGTATTCCCCACGATCCCCCGCAAATACCATCGGGAAGTCTATCTGGAATGATGACCACAATTCATATTTCGGATATCTTTAAACGCACGTATTTTAAATATAAAAACAAAGTCAGTTCGCCTTTTGTGGGTTTTTATGTTTTCTTCAAACGAGCTGTCATTGTTGTGGATATTGATTTCGTGAAGACTGTGTTGATAAAGGAATTCGACAAATTTCACGATCGCGGTGTATTCCATAATGAACGTGATGATCCCTTATCTGGTAACCTGGTCAACATTGAGGGTCAAAAGTGGAAAAGTCTGAGACATAAACTGACACCGACATTTACTTCTGGCAAAATGAAGCACATGTTTCCCACTGTTCTGGATGTGGGCGAAGAATTGGTTAAGATTTTCAATGCAAAAACATCAAGTGAACCTCAACCTTTGGAAATCACGGATTTGGTGTCTCGCTATACGGCTGATGTGATTGGAAGCTGTGCCTTTGGTCTGGAATGCAATAGTCTGCATAATCCAGAAGCAGAGTTTGTCAAAATGGGAACAGTAGCACTAACCAAGAGACGTCACGGTAGAGCAATGGATCTGTTTCTATTCGGTGCTCCCAGATTGGCTGCAAAATTCGGGATCAAGGCCACATTACAAAAGGTCGAGGATTTCTACATGAAGATAGTTAAAGATACTGTAGAATATCGGACTAAAAATAATGTCAAACGAAATGATTTCATGGACATGCTTATCGATTTGAAGAAGAAGTACGATGAAGGCAATGGAGAGGATGGTTTGTCTTTCAATGAGTTGGCTGCCCAAGCGTTTGTGTTCTTTTTGGCTGGTTTTGAGACGAGCTCGACCACCATGGGTTTTGCTCTTCACGAACTGGCTATCAATCAAGACATTCAAAGTCGATTGAAAAAGGAAATTGATGAGGTGTTAGCCAAAAATAATGGAGAATTTAACTATGAGAGCATGCATGAGATGAAATATCTGGAAAAAGTTATTGATGGTAAGTGAAAAAGTACTGACCGAAAAAGGGAAAAGAATCAAAAGTATTTTCTTTCTCCACAGAAACTTTGCGTAAACACCCTGTGGTAGGACATCTCATTCGTGAGGCCACACAACGCTACGTTCATCGCGATAATCCTGATTACTATATTGAGCCTGGCACTGGTGTAATTATACCTGTTAGGGCTATTCATCACGATCCTGAATTTTATCCTGAGCCAGAAAAATTCATACCCGAACGTTTTGATGAGGAGCAAGTGAACCAGCGTCCGGCTTGTACATTTTTGCCCTTTGGCGATGGTCCCCGCAATTGCATTGGCCTGAGATTTGGACGCATGCAAACCACAATTGGATTGGCGAAACTCATACACAATTTCAAGTTCGAGGTGAATCCTACTCTGACCTCAGTGCCAATGAAATTTAAGGTTGAAAATTTGCTGTGGAGTGCCGAAGGTGGAATAACTTTGAATGTTAGCAAATTTGCTAGAACATAAAATATATCAAATGGAAAATACATTTCTTTAATAATCTTCACACACGGTACATTTAAAGTTTATCTTCTTAATTCTAAATTAAAGTGACTTATGTACATACATGTTCCATTATCAAAAATCTGACATTTCGCTCACTCTTCTCAGAACTACAATACTCTTTGGCCAGCTTTGGTCTCTTTTCGCGTACAATTCAGTCCGATTTTTACGACATTCATTAAGCCGATTAATATTGATAACATTTATTGCAATGTCACTTTAGATTATACTTAAGGTATTGCAGAGTAATATAATAATAGTTGATTTGGGATTCATAGAACGAAATTCTAAACTAAGTGGTTGTAAGTATTATCGCTCGAGATGGCACGACTTAAAAGATTGAACTGGTTTTAAATTAGAATCGTAATATATACTTAATGGTCATCTATGCTCACTTTTTAATAATACTTAAGTTTTGACGATTCTTATGTACCCTTTACAAAATTCATATGTACAGAGAATAAAAATTTATACTTAATTATGTTTAAAGTGCGCAAATTCTTTCTTAACTTTAGTTTATATTTGCTCAAAGCAAAGAGAGGCGAGTAAAGAAGATAAAGGAAATACAAAAGAGAAAAAAATAATACGCAAGAGATTTGAAGTCATTAAAGTTGTAGGCGAAAAGCGCTTAAGTCAAGCCAAAAACGATCCAACCGTCTTGTGAATTAAATCCAATTGTTTTTCTAATTTTCATTTTCCATAGACTTAAATTAAACTCTTTAAAACCCTTACACATATGTACATGGGAAATAAATCCCTAAATATGTTTGGCTTTTTCCTTTCCCAAAGTTGTACAATGTTGACACTTTAATCACTGTTTAACCTAAAGACAACTTTTAATAATTTGTTTCAATGTTTTACTCACGTACTTATATATTATACATCACATAAACAATTTGCACTTGACTTTTCCCATGGAGCGTTATTAATTAGTTCGTCATTAATTAAATAGTCAATAAAACGGTTAAAGCCCCTAAAAGTTTGCTAATTTTTGGCCAATCCGAAAATACACCTATTGCAAAGGTAAAAAAGTGTTATCTAAATACAAATGTATGTAGTACAAGTTGTTAAACCTATCCCAATCGCAGTTAACACAATGTGTTCACATTTTATTAACTGAGATTAGATAATGGTGGTCGAGCATTGCAGTACTCTTATCAGAAATTTTAGTAAAACGTCTGGAAATTATCTACAAACTCAGAAATTATCAATATGATTCGCGTGCAAGTTGTTCTCGACTATACAGGGGCGGATCTACCCAAGCCAGGACTTAAGACGCCCTAATATTTTAGGGAAGTTTTTTACAAATTAATAATAGGAACAAATAAATAGATAGGAACGAAAAAATAAATTAATTTAGGTGTGTCAAAGTTAATATACCCATGTAGTACTTGCCGTTTTAAAATCGTTAAAATTTCCATGAATAAATTTGTATACTATAAGATTTTTTGGTAAATTTTGACAAATTTTTGAGTAAGCCTACTTTAAAAAGATTTTTCTATATTTCATCCTCCATTAAGTAAGGTTTTCGAATGGTGGTTTCTATGGTAACAATATGCTATAGTCTGACGGATCTCAATTGAGTAATAAAAAGCTAAAATAACAAATTTCATTCAAGGAGCTTTCTAATTGAAGGCATAAAGTTAATAAGGACGAGGCTAAATCGATTTGGTTCGGATCAAGAATATATGTATATAGCTTTGTTACAAATATATGCCAACAATTCCAATACCCTCTATAAAAGACGGAAAACTATTGTGAATGCTCGAGCATGTACAATATGTTCACGACTAAAACTTATAGCGTGATAAAACTTTATAGGTTAATGAAACTTTATAGCGTGATTAAACTTCGAATAAAATTTTTGTACTACAACTATACTATAATAACTACAGTGATCTTTTTAACTATAACAATTTTGGGGTTTATTTTCAAAAATAAATTCGGATTATATACCGACATATATTCAAAATTTTCTTTGCAGCTTATTTTTTGGAATGTAATTTTATTACAGTTTTGTCACGATGACTAGGTCAATTCTATTCGTTTAGTCACGATGACTAGGTCATTTCTATTCGTTTTTGATAACAAACATTTCGAACATTTTTCCCAGTTGTAAAGCATTTTACAGTATATAACTTTTAGGTGAAACTTGGCTAATACGCAAATGTTAATTATAATGCTAAAGATTCCATAAGATAGATCGGTCTATTACAGAAATAAACTTTACCTAAAACTATAGAAAATCTATAAAACACACCAATTATTTAACTTGATTTACATTAAAACAACAATTCATTTCCGAGACTCATAACCGGTGTATACTGTTGAGTCAAACATTATTAATGACTTGCAGAAAAATACAATTTAAGAGTGGGTCCAAAGAGCGACAAAATTATCAAGAGAACGCATGAGCTGATATTGAAACGAAGTAAGAGAATTCGTGGGTATATAAGCAGCTAGTGTTACCTACCCAAAATTCAGTCTGTTCACAATGGCGGTATTAATTCTACTACTTCTTGGTGTTGTATCCCTCGCCGTGTGGTGGGTACATCAGCAATTTAACTACTGGCAACGACGAGGCATTCCCCATGATCCTCCCAAAATACCTGCGGGAAACATGGTCGAATTGATGAAGACAAGGCACATTGCGGATATTTTCCAACGTACTTACTTTAAATACAAAAACAAAGTCGATGGACCCTTTGTGGGTTTCTATTTCTACTTTAAGCGAGTAGCCCTTACTGTGGATATCAATTTCGTAAAGACTGTGCTTATGAAGGATTTTGATAAATTTCACGATCGCGGCATATTCCATAACGAACGTGATGACCCTCTTACTTGTAACTTGGTTGGCGTTGAGGGTCAAAAGTGGAAAAGTCTTAGGCATAAATTGACACCGACATTTACATCGGGTAAAATGAAGCACATGTTCCCAACATTACTTAAAGTGGGCGATGAAATGGTTCAAGTCTTTAACTCAAAAATCACAAGTGATACGCAACCATTGGAAATCACGAATTTGGTGGCTCGTTTTACGGCGGACGTGATAGGCAGTTGTGCATTTGGTCTGGAGTGCAACAGTCTGCATAATCCTGAGGCAGAATTCGTCAAAATGGGAAATGCAGCCATCAATGAAAGAAGGCACGGTAGAGCTCTGGATCTGTTTCTATTCGGTGCCCCCAAATTGGCTGCAAAATTGCGCATGAAACAATTGGTCCAAAAGGTCGAGGATTTCTACATGAACATAATTAGGGATACGGTGAATTATCGTGTTAAAAATAATGTCAAGCGTAATGATTTCATGGACATGCTGATCGAATTGAAGAAGAAGTACGATGAAGGCAACAAAGAGGAAGGTTTGTCCTTTAACGAGTTGGCTGCTCAGGCATTTGTGTTCTTTTTGGCTGGCTATGAGACCAGTTCGACTACCATGGGATTCGCTCTTCACGAATTGGCTCTTAATCAGGACATTCAAAATAGATTGAGAAATGAAATCGATGAGGTGTTAGCAAAAAATAATGGAGAATTCAGTTATGACAGCATGCGTGAAATGAAATATCTGGAAAAAATTATTGATGGTAAGTGAAAGAGAACTTAACAAAAAGCAAATGGGAAAGAACCATATTTTTATCCACAGAAACTCTTCGGAAACATCCTGTTGTGGGACATCTCATTCGTTTGGCCACGCAACGTTACGTTCATCCCGATAATCCTAAATATTATATCGAGCCTGGCACTGGTGTTATAATACCTGTTAAAGCAATCCACCACGATCCTGAATTTTATCCTGAGCCAGAAAAATTCATACCCGAACGTTTTGATGAGGACCAAGTGAAACAGCGTCCGGCTTGTACATTTTTACCCTTTGGCGAAGGTCCCCGCAATTGCATTGGCTTGAGATTTGGACGCATGCAAACCACAATTGGACTGGCGAAACTCATACACAATTTCAAGTTCGAGGTGAATCCTACTCTGACCTCAGTGCCAATGAAATTTAAGGTTGAAAACATATTGCTGAGTGCTGAGGGAGGAATAACTTTAAATGTCAGTAAAGTCATTAGAAAGTAGTTATAGCAATTAAAAGTGTATATAATATTTATTAATAAAAATTAAGCGTGAATAATTTATACGACGTTTCTGACCTATGCATTGCAATTACTCGTCTAGTTTTGAGATACAAAATCTCAACAAATGGTTGAAAAATTTAACTCTGATTGCGACTTCTACCCTTTCTTATGTAAATAATGTATCGTTCAGTTTTTTGAAAATGAAAATGAATTACAAGTTTAATTTTTTAATCTTTAATATAACACTGAATATATTCTAAAAGGTCTGACTGTTAATGATATTGCTGCCTAGTTGTAGTTAATCTAGCAGCTGGATTTGAAACCGCTTCCACTGCTCAAAGTCTGCGCCTCTATTAGTCCACTACGAATGGAAAAGTCTGACCTAGGTCAATTCAGGCCGAAAATTGCTTAACTACTTATAAATGAAAGGCATTGACTGGAATAACAATGTGTTCGCGATTTGATTTAAACGTTTTTCTGATTTTAAACGCCGCATCTGTTTATAGGTACCCACCATATGCTCTAAGTCGACATCTTTAAACGGCCTAAGATACTAATAGAAATGTTATTAAATTTTATATTTAACTCTCGATGCATTGGAAAGATTGCCATAGAAAAATATGACAATTGATGCTGTTGATTATTTGGAATTCTCAATGAGACAATTGAGTGAACATTGTATCATTTTTTTAGCATACTCAACATGACGAGGCAATATTAAAACCACAAACTGGTTAAATACTAGATATCACAATAACTGACGTAATGTTAGTCATGGGTAAAAATTCACACTGCGCAATAAGAGAGAATAACAGAGAGAGCTTTTGCCGGCAAATGATTACCCACAAACATTGATAAACAACTTTGCCTCTTCCACATAAGGCGAGTATTCTGGCAAGCAATTCCAAAAACAATTTGTATACTATATGCTTCTAAACATGTAGCATTTAGGAAATTGTTTAAGGTCATTCATCCAAAACAAACAACTTTCTCAATTAAAAATAAAATTCTCTCTGGCAATTAACATAAAATTATAACAAAACCAACCTATAATTATTGTCAGATATGATGTAAGCTCATTGTAAAACAAAAACAATTAACTGTGGAATATATGCATAACAAATGTTTATTTTTAGTTGGAGAGTTAAACTCGTTCCACTTTAAGATAAATGCCCGATTTACTAGCAATTAAAAAGCTATCCATTTGTTGTTCAATTGGAATTGGTGTGTCCTTGCACACAGAGAATTTAAAGTTCTTGATGAGCAGAGCCAGACCAATACGTGCCTGCATTTGGCCAAAACGCATGCCAATGCAATTGCGTGGTCCATCGCCAAATGGCAGCCATTCCACGGAATCGCGTTCCTTAACACGCTCTTCACTAAAATTATCCGGATTAAAGACATTTGGCTCGGGATAGTATTTCTCATCGCGATGCAAAGCTCCAGCGGGAATAAGCACGGGCATTCCCTTCTTAATCACGAATTTGGGATTCTCAGGGACCACAAAATCTTCAATACATTGACGATTTAGTAGAGGCAAAACCGTATATAGACGGAGGGTTTCTAGAAGAGAATAAATATTCGAGGATTACTCTATTTACTTTGGGTATATAAATCTTGCACTTACCCGAAATAACTTGATCGGTATAAACCAAATCCTTCATACACTCATAGGTGAATTCATTATCAGCCAAAACCTTTTGACATTCATCTCTCAAACGCTGTTGAATATCGGGATGTTGGGCAAGTTCGTACAAAGCGAATCCCATGGTAGTCGATGAGGTCTCAAAACCGGCATTAAAGAAAACAAAAGCCTGTGCTGCCACCTCCTCAATGGTCAGATTCATGCTTTCTCCTGTTGCTGATTTCATTAGGCGATTGTTTTTCAATTCGATCAATTGATCCATAAAATCATTTCGTTTTATATTATTCTGCTCTCTATAGGCCACAGTTTCCCTGACAATGCGCATGAAGAATTTCTCTATATGCTCAGGGGTCATTTTCATGTGCAAACGTCTGGACAATTGGGGAAAACTATTCAAGAAAGCTATGCCAATGGCACCGTGACGTAAATCGGTAATGGATTTGCGACCCATTACACGAAATTCGGCTTCCGGATCCTTGAGACTGCTGCACTCAATGCCAAAGGCACATGTGCCAATCACATCTGTGGTAAATCTTGCCAATAGTTCCTTAACTTCGATCTCTGAGGACTTATTCACCATTTCGCCAAACACATCAATAAACTCATGGGCCACTTTCAGTACGGTGGGAAACATGTACTTCATTTTGCCCGATGTAAATGTCGAAGATAATTTATTTCTCATGCTCTTCCACTTGTGACCATCGAGCAAGAATATTTGTCCAGACAACGGATCATCTTCTTCATTATGAAAGAAGCCGCGATCCGTGAACTTATTGAAATCCTTGATCAACACATGTTTTATCAGCGATGGCTCCAAAATAAATGCTGCCGGCCGTTGAAACCAATAGAAGCCAGCAAAAGGTCCAGTTCCTTTGAATTTATTATAGTACTCAGTCCATACCTGTGGAAAGGAGCGCGTAGTGCGCAATCCTCTTAAGCTGCCCAACAGCCAATGTGGTTCCTCACAAGCTATGCCCAGATCCTGCCAATAGTTGAATCTACGACGAATCAGTACAAACACATAACCAATAAGTCCAATCAAAGCTGTCACCAGCAAAGTGCAAACAGCCATTATACGAGTTTACTGTAATTATCGTTGGGTCTGTGTGTCTGAAACTTTGGAAGCTTGCTGCTATACTGACTATTCCACCGTTTTGGTTAGGGCATTATAACTATGAGAGAGTAAAAGCTTTTTATTGCCTCACCTATGTATGCATACGAAAAATGTGTCACATAAATGTTTGCAACAAATCTAATCACCGCTACAGCTCAAATTACTACTTATAAAGTATTTATTTATCAACGTTTTTTTTTTGGCAGAAATATCTATATATTTGTAGTCAAGTGCAAACACCTGCTTGTGGTCGATCTAATCACACTTTCTTTGTAAAATTCATTCACCATTATACAGCAAATTTGTATTTTTCTCTCTTCATGAGGTGACAATTAAATTATTGGGACCAGCCTTCTTTTTATCAACCATAAACCCGACCTATCCCAATAACAATCTGTTTTACTCCAGAGCTTAACAAATTAGGTTAATGATCTGAGACATTTATGAACTTTGCTCTTAACAATTCAGATACAATTAAGAAACATTAAAGCAAATGGAAATTCTCTCCCTGGAAAAGCAAAAATAATATTCAAATTTGTTCTTAGGCATCGTCATTGGACTCTACTGAAGGTATCTAATGACCTCAGGATGACTTTTGCTTATATAGTTGCAAGTAATCAACTTAACATAATATTTTAGATGACATTTTCAAAGAGATTATTTTGGAGGGTTCCTTAAAAAACTTGGAAATTTATGGTCAAATTAAGAGTTTGCCGTATTCCATGTGCCCGAAATTAGGATATTGTTCTTGATAAAATTTATATATGCATCACATTTAATTTTTATATCATCTTATCTTTGGCTCCAATAACTTTAAGTTTTCTCTATGTACAAACTTAACAAAAACTTTTCACCCTTAAATTGCTTCCACCTTTAGATTGATTCCACTTGTCATGCCCAGCGCAAATGACTTTGGATTAAAAACCAAGGGATCTGGAGTCTCTGGACAGGTTGAGAATTTGAAATTCTTGATGAGAAGAGCCAGACCAATACGTGCCTGCATTTGGCCAAAACGAAGACCAATGCAATTACGTGGACCATCGCCAAAGGGAAGCCAAGCCACTGATTCTCGATTGGCCGACTCTTCTGGTGAGAAACGTTCTGGTCGGAACTCTTCTGGATCGGGATAGAGTTTCGGATCACGATGAATAGCTGCAGCGGGTATAATTACAGATTGTCCAGCTTCAATTATGAAATTCGGATGTCCTGGCACTTCATAACGCTTCAAGGCCTGACGATTGAGATGAGGTACAATCGTGTAGAGACGAAGTGTTTCTATTAAAACAAAATACAAATTATGTTACCAAATCTATGTGAGCAAATCTATGCTAGAGTAAACTTACCAAACATCACTTGAGTCAAGTACTTGAGATCCTTCATGCACTCGTAGGTAAACTGTTGATTGTGTTTTTCGAATACCTCTTCCACCTCAGCTCTCAGTTTGTCCTGAATGTGTGGATTCTTAGCCAATTCGTAGAGAGCAAAACCCATGGTGGACGAAGAAGTCTCAAAGCCAGCAATGAAAAATACAAAGGCTTGGGCAATAACTTCTTCCATAGTTAGACCCTCATTGTTATCCGGATTTGAATTCTTTTTGTTTTTCAGTTCGATTAGGAGATCCATGAAATCGTTTCGCTTGATATTCTGCTTTTCACGGATTGCCACTGTTTGTTTAACAATTCTGGTGTAAAACTCCTCGACACGTTTTGCAGTGCGCGCCAACCTCAAACGTCTGGCGAGTTTTGGGAAACTTTCCATAAATGCAATTATAAGATTGCCATGACGTTTCTCAACTAAAGTTAACTTGCCATATTGCAAAAACTCGGCGTTTTCATCACGTAAACTATTGCATTCAATTCCAAAGGCACAAGTTCCTATCACATCAACTGTAAATCGACCCATCAAGTCGCGTATCTCCAAAACTGAATTCTTCTGAGACTTCTCGTGCATTACGGCGATAAATTCATTTGCCACCGATACCACGGTGGGAAACATTAACTTCATTTTGCCCGATGTGAAAGTGGAAGACATTTTGTTCCTTAATAGACGCCATTGTGGACCATCCAGGGTGAATAAATGAGCCGATATAGGATCATCTTTTTCATTATAATACAAGCCCTTGTCGGAAAAGTTTGAAAAATCCTTGATCAGAACATGCTTGACCAATTCCAAATCCGTAACAAATACAGCCGGCTTCTGGTGTACGAACAGTCCCACAAAGGGAACTTGGAGAGTCTTGAACTTGTTGTAGTAAGCTCCAAAAATGTCATGAAAATTATGTGTACTCCGTAATCCTTTTAAATTTCCATGCAGCCAATGTGGAGTTTCGTGTGGGATATTCCGGCGTTTAAAGTACGATAAATTCCGATATATATAATATGAAGCGATGGCGAACAAAGCCACAGCCACTTGAAATAGTAAAAATGTTAGTCCCATCTTAATGCCCCAGCACACTGACCGTCGACTACTGAGGAGTTCCCCGAGGCAAAAGCCTCTATATATACATATAGCGTATTGTTATCATGAAGGAAAAGCAATCTACATGCTCACAAGACAAAATTTTGGACCAGACAATACACGAGACTCGGCATGACGATGCAACTTTATGTGAAAGAACCAGTCTGAGGCGTTCCCAATAAGAGAACGTAACTCAGTTGCTTACTACTCAAACACGAACGTTATCACTAAACAGATTCTCGTTTCTCACGGGTTCACCATGAATCGGCATGATACGATGGCAAATACAGTGAAGCTTTAATAAGAAGTAGATGCTAAAGAAAGTTAAGCAATATTTGGGGTAGAAGCAAGGGCTAAATATTTTTTAAAATAGCCATGAATATGGTAAGTCTCATTCTCTAAGAGAAATTACTAGTCAAAAATCGGAATATTCATTTAATTATTAATTCTTACTTTTACTACAAGAATGTTTAAATACAATAGATAACCATTATTGGCTAGTATTTAAATAACAATTTATATTCTTCCACATATTTAAAACTAAACAATAAATAATCTAAGCAATTTAACTTTATTATATTTCGCACATCACCTAATGAACACTGTAGTTTAATACACAGTAGTCTTTGTTGTCCGTATATCAACTGAATTAAAATGTTTCCTTATTACTTTCTGCTAGTCATGTCAACATTAATTTACAGTTGACTGCGTCTTCGTCATATGTTTTCATTTGTGAATTTGGCAACACTTCGGATTACCCCCTTCATAGAGATTAGTTCTGAACTAAGAACAAAGTCTTTTTGAACTATGATTCAATTTCATGAGCGAATTTAGGCATGTATAAACAAAAACAATCAATTGAACAAAAACCGGTCGTTTAGCTGAGTTTGGATTTATCTCTATAAGATATTAGCTTGATCAACTTCTACCCACAGGTAGCGACGTAAAAAGTGCATGGAATTAATAATGTAAGCCGAAGTAATGAGTCATAAACTATAATACATTACATGATTTGTATCTATATGACTTGGTTAACAATAAATTCAATTTATAAGTAAAAAGAAATTAATTAAAGACAGAAATTGTAGGACGTGTCGAACTAAATTGGAGTAGTATTATTCTTTTGGAGCCAATTAAAATTATAATTTTGTTCATACACTTTATTTATTTTTCTGTTTGTTTAACGAAATTCCCTGAGACTAATCAATTATTTTCAATTACAAAAAAAAGTGTATATAACTTCGAGTAGGTGGCATATTCAAAGGAGGCACTTAAATTAATGCTATGTAAATGCACTTTATTGACTTTGCATACCATGCATATATTATAGCCGGCAATATGTAAGTAACAGACAGAAGGCAGTTTTTCGAACTCCATATAGTATATATATATAAAATCTTGATCAGCATCAAAAGCAAAGTCGATCTAGCCATGTCCGTCGGACAGACCGTCTAAGGAACTATTAGAGCTAGAACCACCAAATTTGGTATGTACTTAGACTCGTGTTGTGTGTAAAGGCCATCTAGCTTAACACATCAAACTTGGCATACATACTGGCTCAGACGTCGCGACGTGCAGATTTTTTTTGTTTAAAAGATGTACCATGCCCTAATTTGAAAACACCGATTCACTCCCACAATTCTTTTGACTATCAAAATCTAATTCGGTAAACTAATTAGTCTTAATAATATCTACCAACTTACCAAAATTTTTTTAAAATCGGACTGGAAATAATAAGATTATACATGTTTTATAACGACGGTCCATAATGACGGAGTTGACCGTAGGTTGATGGTGGCGCCACAGTGCTCGTATGTTTTTAAGAGTGAGCAAGATAACAAATGCATGCTATAAGGCATATAAAAAGATCTTAAACATATATGTATAAAAACATTTGGTCTTCGCTATTATAAAATATTTGTTCCACTTAATGCGTGGTATACCGAAATCGTATAGATGACTTACTTTTTTTGTTTATGTCGCCTAACTATTTTTATACCCTTGCAAAAAGGGTATATTAATTTTGGTCAGAAGTGTGCAACGCATAGAAGGAAGCATTTCCGACTATATAAAGTATATATATTCTTGATCAGCACGACGAGACGAGTTCATATAGCCATGTCCGTCCGTCCGTCCGTCCGTCTGTCCGTCTGTCCGTCTGTCCGTCCGTCTGGATCAACGCAAACTCCTCCTAGACCGTAAGAGCTACAGAGAAATTTTGCATGTAGGCTTGTATATACTGCAGGCGTTGTATATCTCGGATTCAGCCGGATCGGATCACTATATCATATAGCTCCCATACAAATGGCAAAGTCACGAACAGTGACTTTTCTCAATAACTTCGTTATTTTCTGAGCTATTGTCGTGAAATTTAATATTGGTGAGTTTATTACACATATAAACGACTATGCCAAATTTGATCAAGATCGGGTGACTATATCATATAGCTCCCATAGGAACGATCTTTCGAAAACAGTGACTTTTGTCAATAACTTCGTCACTTTTGACGCGATTGCTTTCAAATTAAACATTTGTTAGTTTAATATATCTGTTAATAATTGTGCCAAATTTGATAAGGATCGGGTAACTATATCATATAGCTCCCATAGGAACGATCGGTGGAAAACTGTGACTTTGTCCAATAACTTCGTTATTTCCTATGCTAAGATTGTAGGCCGTTCTTTCGGAAACATTAGCCCTTTTAGATTAAACGTTTTTCCACTTGGATGGCTATAGGTAAGGAAAAAGTGACCAAAAAAGTTGCAAGGGTATACAAACTTTGACGCGGTCGAAGTTAGCCCCGGCCCTCTGGTTTTTTTTTTTTTGTAAAATTAAAAGAAGATTACAACCAAAAGAAAACATTTCGTTCAGTCATAAACATCACTTTTATTGAACCAACTTTACACAATAGTTGATAAGAATATTCTTTAGTTCGCCCTCAACGAATTAACTTCGAGTAGCGAATGGTAAAAACTCATTCTGGGGGAATTGTTAATGAACAAAAAAAACTTCTTGCTTACAGTTACTCAGGCTATACACATTAAACTTACATAAAAAAAAAAAATAGAAACTAATAACTAATAATATTGATTTTCACGGGTTCGTGATGCTGGTGGAATTTAGCTTCTGGAAATGGCTTCAACTTTCAGCTGAATGCCGCCTTTAACGCCAAGAACAAATGAATTGGGATCATATTCCAAAGTTTTAGGAGTTTCGGCACAGGTTGAGAACTTGAAATTCTTGATAAGGAGGGCGAGACCAATACGTGACTGCATTTCACCAAAACGAAGGCCAATACAATTACGTGGACCATCTCCGAAGGAAAGCCAAGTCACTGAATCTCGTTTGGCACATTCCTCAGGGGAGAAGCGTTCTGGTTGAAACTCTTCTGGATCTGGATAAATTTCAGGATCGCGATGAATAGCTGCAGCCGGTATAATTACAGCTTGACCAGCTTCTATTACATAGTTCGGATTTCCCGGTACCACATAGCGTTTCAAGGCCTGACGATTGAGATGAGGCACAATGGTATAGAGACGCAGGGTTTCTGTCAGAATTAAAAAAGGAAAATCATATTGTTAAAAGATGAAACACTTTTATACAAAACAAACTTACCCGATATCACTTGTTTTAAATACTTGAGATCTTTCATGCACTCGTAGGTAAACTGTTGATTGTGTTTTTCGAATACCTGTTCGACCTCAGCTCTAACTTTATCCTGAATATGTGGATTTTTAGCCAACTCGTACAGGGCGTAACCCATTGTTGATGATGAAGTTTCAAAGCCCGCAACGAAAAATATAAATGCTTGGGCTATTACCTCCTCTATAGTAATGCCCTTGGATTCTTCTGCATGATCTTGATCTGAATTCTTCTTATTCTTGAGCTCAATAAGGAGATCCATAAAATCACTTCGCTTGATGTTTTCCTTTTCACGTATAGCCACTGTTTCTTTAACAATTCGGCTGTAAAAATCTTGAACACGTTTTGTAGTTCTTACCAATCCCAATTTTCTACCCAAGTAGGGATAACTCTCCATGAAGGCAAGTACTAAATTACAATGATTTTTCTCTTGAAAGGTTGCTCTGCCCATTTGCAAGAACTCGGCGTCTTCTTCACGTAAACTATTGCATTTGAGTCCAAAGGCACAAGTTCCTATCACATCGATGGTGAATCTGGCCATTAAATCGCGTATCTCCAGGACTGAATTCTCTTGAGACTTCTCGTTCATTACGGCCATGAATTCATTTGCCACCGCGACCACTGTGGGAAACATGAACTTCATTTTGCCTGATGTGAAGGTGGAGGACATTTTATTTCGCAGAACACGCCATTGTGGTCCATCAAGGTTGAATAAATGTGCAGAAATCGGATCATCCTTTTCATTATAGTATATTCCTTTATCGGAGAAATTGGAAAAATCCTTAATAAGAATATGCTTGACCAATTCCAAATCCATAACGAAAACAGCCGGCCTCTGATGTATAAATAGACCCACAAAGGGTACTCTGAGTTTCTTAAACTTATTGTAGTAAGCCTCGTAGATGTCATGAAAGTTGCGAGTACTGCGTAATTCTCTCAAATTTCCTTTCAACCAATGTGGAGATTCATGTGGAATATTTCGACGTTTAAAGTACGATAAATTGCGATGCACATAATACAAAACGACTGCAAGGAGAGCCACGACCACTTGAAAGAGCAAAAATGTTACTGCCATGTTGAGGCTGCCGATTAACTTGGACTAAGCAGTTGCTCTAACCACAACTGGTATATATAGAGTTGTTGTTATCAAACAAGCAATCCAATCTCCAATTAAATCTTTTTGAGGACAAAGTCTAATAGAAACTTGCAATGACCAAGCATTATTCCAAAGAGAGCTTCTCTCTCGATGATAAAACTCACTAAGCTAATAGTAAAACAGCTCAATAACAGGTCTTTGCTAAATTAAAATGCACTGCGAGCACAGTGAGTATTCGATAGTGTATATGCCAGAGAATATTCAACTGAATAATGATTAATATTTATTAAACAACTGAAGCCATTTGACTGACCATACAAAATTATATTTATCTAAAGCGATTGCAAACAAATTGGAAAATACAATGAAACAAAAATCGAACCATTTAAACGCAGCGTATTATATTCTTATAATACATATTTCGTACATCATACAATAATGACTGTATCCCGACGACTTTCATCCATTCTTGTCACATTATCAGTTGTTTGTCCACAGTTTTACATCACTCATTATTGTTTTATTCAAGTCATATCAACACGAAATTGATGTTTACTCAGACTTTTAGTAAATGTTGTCAAAAACTATATGGAATCACGCTGCACAGTGGTTCATTTAACCTAAGTTATTAGCAAAATTCTTGAAATTTTGAACTGCATACCTAGGTAAACCTGCATTTTTTGCAAATAAAATTGTTAAGATAAAAAGAAAAAGAATCATGTAATTCAAATTTTCATCTTATCAGCTAAATACTGTGGCTTAAGTTAAGCGAAAAAATATAATAATTATTTGTATTTTTTCAATATAAATATTGTCAAACAACTTAAATGATGAGAATTTAGTAAACTTTTTCAAAAGTTGGACTTATGCATATAAATTAACTAGTTTAAAAAGCAAATGGTTTTAGTTTCGGTCTAAAAAACTCGGCCTTTAAAAACTTACCTCAACTTTGACCAAACAAAAAGTGGAAAACTTTTTTAAGTGTTTACTTTTACATTTAATTTATTGCCAATAATGTATAATCTTCATTTAAGGTAATAATAAAGTAAAAGTTAATATAAACATGTGAAATAAAACAATTTGTTAAACTAAGAACTAGTCTTCTGTAATTTATATGTTAAAAATTAATAGAAAACATTTTAAGTTAATGAAAAATTAACTTTTTTGTGGAATGAAAAAATTTAAAATTTAATGAAAGCAAATAACGTTTAAAAAAAATTAGTAGAAAACATTTTATATTTATAAGTATCAACATTTATGTGAAATAAAAAAATTTTAAATTTAACGAAGGCAAATAATACATTTGAAATGAACCACTGTGCGCTAGAAAATACGTCAAATTCAACTTGATCTTCATTTAGCCAACAATCACTCTTAATCTAGGCTGGCAGCACTGTTACTAACCTTTTTATTCCATGATCATTTTTAGCAGGTCTGGCAAGGCTTTCTAGTTACCTCTACTCACTCACTTTAGTCTTGTTTGGAATATGATTAGATTTTATGACGCGGATTCCGATACGTAATAAGAACAAAAAAATAAACAAAAACAAACAACCAACAAATAATACAAGTTGACAGCTTTTTTTTCGGCTCATTTGGTTTTTTGTTTTCATAGTGGGCGAGCTTTTTATTTTTTAATTTTTGTTTTTTGTTTTGCCATTTAAACGCTAATTTGGCATAGAAAATTAACAGGAAATACATTGAAAGAAAAAGCTTGTAAGATAAACATATGTATTTTTACTATACCCATAAAGATAGTTAAATACAGACCCTTTGTTTTTTTGAACTTGATATAAATAATTTGGCTCAGTGCAAGCATGCCCCACCCCAATGGACAAAAACGAAATCCCAATGAGCAATTTTATCTACAGAACAGTAAAAAAAACCAACCAAATACTAATAAAAGTCTATTAAAAACTGATAACAAATGAAATTGAACTCTCAAGTGGCTAGAAGTGAGCAGGATGGGGAGTAACTGAGAGTGAGAATATTGATATTGGTTACACCAAGGCGACCCAGATGTTGGCCTACAATGCAATTGGTTACAAGTTTCTCGAATTTTTCGTTAATCATATGATCATTATTTTCAATTACCGCATAAACCCTTGGCACTTGGAAAGCATTTAATTGAACCACCAACATGTGGTACTTAATAATAATATTCATCCGTCTGGCTGGCCTCAGTCGAACGCCCACAAATCGTAACTTCTACTCGCAATCCATAAGCTTACAGTGTAGCGCACTCTTAACTGACAAAAAACAAAATACAAAACCAAAACCAAAACCAAAACTAAAAAAAAAAAGCTTCCAACGGGGTCTCGGAAGCGTATCGTAAATAGTCATTCAGTCGAACAACGCGTTTCGGTAATGAACGTAACGCACTTGTTGCCTAGAATACGCTTCGTGCGTTGCATTAGATCATAGTAAGCGACGAAAGGTTTTCGACGGTAATTTCGTTCAGTTCCTTAAGAATATAATATTTAAATATCGTATATATATATATATATATACAAGTGAATACAAAATGAAGAATATGTGGATAATATTTTTGATTATCGGTCTAATCGTACTATGCCTGCTGATTCTGCTAATTATGGCAGCCCGTTATCAGCGTGACTATTGGCGTTACCTGGGCATTCCACACGAAAGACCTAAAAAATTATGGGCCATTATCAAGCAATTGGTGACGCAGTCTTTAAGTACTGAAACTATGAAGGCGGCCCATTACTCGACTCTCTATACAAAATTCAAAGGAAGTGGTCCATTTTGCGGTTTCTATGCCCTGTTGCAGCCACGAGCTTTAGTCTTGGATCGTGAATTGATACGTCAGATAATGATCAAGGATTTCTGGAATTTCAATGATCGTGGCATGTATTGCAATGCCAAATCGGATCCATTGTCGGCCGATTTGTATGGTTTGCGTGGTGAGAATTGGAAGGAGATGCGTCAGAAGTTAGATCCCTCACTCGAGGGGGATCGCATGAGTAAGCTGTATGGCAACCTGTACGAAGAGGCTGAGAAATTATTACTCACGGTGAGCGCAACACTAATGAAACAACCGCATTCGACACTTCATATACAAAAACTAATGAGACGCTACATCCTATCGGCATTGGGGAATTGTGTTTTCGGCTTGGATGCCCAGCAGCGGCAGAAATACGATCTGGATCAATTCGAACAAATGACAGAATTGGCATTGAGTAAACGTAAACATGGCTATCTAATGAACCTGATGATGATACGTTTTCCAAATTTCTGTCGTATTTTGAGAATGCGTTTGACACCCAAAGAGGCAGAGACTTACTTTCTCAATTTACTTAAAGATATTGTGGAACAACGTGAACATTCTGGTGTACGTCGTCAGGATTATTTACAACTTCTACTGGACATCAAAGCCTTAGAGTTGACCACTCACACTTATGAGACGGACAAAGATTTGACGGCTCATTTGCAAAATGAATTGGCAGCTCATGCGTTTGTGTTTCTAAAAGCAGGCTATGAGCAAACAGCCAACACTTTATCCTACGTCCTTTACGAGTTGTCACTCAATACTCATGTGCAGACAAAAGTGCGAGAGGAACTCAAATTAGCCCTGCAGAAGAATCAACAAAATCTCAACTATGAGTGCATACAGTCTCTGACTTATATGAATCAAGTGATATTGGAAACCCTGCGAATGCATCCCATTACACCCTATATACTAAGACGTACACTGCAAGACTATCCAGTGCCAGACCATCCCAAATATGTGCTGTTCAAGGAGCTATTTGTTATTATACCCACTCATGCCATACACCGCGATCCAGATATTTACAGCCAGCCGGATGATTTTCAACCAGAACGTTGGGGTGGACCGCGAGATTCGCTGCGGGAGCAAGGCACTTGGTTTGGCTTCGGTGTGGGGGCTCGCAATTGCATTGGCATACATTTTGCCCAATTGCAAATACGTCTGGCCCTTGCCCTGCTTCTAATGGAGTATGAATTCACATTGAATTCGCGTAAACCTCTGCTAACCATCGAGGATGGCATAGCCTTACAATTGATACCGCTGGGTGTCATCGAGCCAGGCAATGAGGAGAGAGCTGTCTAAGCAAATTAGTCAATGAATTTACACAAACTGAACAAAAATCAAAACAAATGAATGGAATGTAAAAGCAATCAAATCGAAAATAGGTGAATACACACACACACTCAGTATGAATAATTTCAGTAAAATTTATTTTTGTTTTACCTTTTAAATCTATATTAAAGACATTTCCTTTATATTTATTTCTTTTTTGTATAATAATAATTATGAATTTATGTTGAAGTTTTTTCTTCGTGTTTTTTTTTAAATATAGTTTCACAAATAAATATTAAGTATATATTTGCTTTAATTACTATTAAATACAAATTGATTGATTTGTTTCCATTTTTAAGTATGTCAATCGGATTTAGTTTGTTTTGTTTGTGTTAAAATTTAAATCGTTTTTTGTTTTGTTCTTTTTTTTTTGCATTGTCGCTTTGCATTTGATATGGTTGATTGGTTTACAAAAATATGTCAGCTACTTGGAGTAGCCACCACAGGCTTGTTTGCAGTATTTAGTTGTAAAAAAAATTAATCATTAGTTATTTACTCGTAGATGTAAAATAAATTAAAAAGAAAAAAAACACACACATGTGTGTGTGTTGTTAACAACAATTTCTTTTTGTTTTTTTTTTCTTTTTGGAATGGATATTACACGAACTACTTCTACGTATACAGCTCTACTTTCATCTAAAAATGCTAGTCGAAAATTTCTATGATTAAAGTTGTTCAAAAATATTGTATATAATTATTTTTGTTAATTATTTTCATTTGATCTTGGCTATTTCTTGGCTTGATGTTGTTTAAGACTTTCTGCTGTCACTGGATCGGTTGTTGAAGAATCCCCACGATTTGGCAACTTGCTGCGCAGCATCTGCTCATGGACATAGAGCAAAAGTCCGACGTCACGATGACCTGCTTGCCAGGCAATTTTAAATGCAGTGCTGCCATCCTATAAAAACGAAAATATTATTATTAATATAAGATCGAAGGGTGGTTTTCTTTTCAGATAGTTCATACCACATCTTGGATAATTGAATCGCAGTCTGGATTTGATAGTAAATACTTTACAATATCCAAACGTCCATGTTCGGCGGCGCACATAAGAGCAGTACTTCCATCCTCATCCTGGATATTAATGTCGGCTCCATTACTTAATAACAAATTGACCATATCGCTATTACCATGCGACACAGCGAGCATCAGTGCGGTTTGGCAGTGCTGTGAGAAAACAAAATGTACCACAAGGACATACAGGATGCATTGTTTTGGAGAAGGGAAGTTAGTAGGATCGAATGGACGTGTTGCATGTCTTTTAGGTGTGTGTGGGGGCAGCACCTTACCTACCTTTTTGGCTCGTATATTGACATCAGCCATCTGAAACAGTCGCTCAACGACTGTACGATGTGACGGTTGTTTCAATTTCGCCAACGAGACGAGCATCACAGACGTGTATCCGGCGTTATTCATTTGGTTTACATTGCAAACCTTTGAATCCAGCAAAATGGATACCACATCGAAATTGGCATGCGAAACCGCATAATGCATAGCTGTATTGCCCTGAAATAATAATAATTAATTGATAAATTTGTTTATTTTGTCTTTTCTCGAATGTTGACTCACATTTTCATCGGTCAAATTCACACAATACTCAAGCAATGGCACTGATAGCGTTTCAAAATAATCTAAATAGTCTTCAACTTCATTGGGATCCGATTTACCCGTACTTGAATTACGGAACCAATTATCTTGTATGATTGCCTTGGATGACTTAAGGCTAACCGATGAGATGGGCTTTGAGCCCAACTTTTTGAGAAGCGAATCGTTAATCACTTTGAGAGCATCCTTAAACTCTTTGCTTAATACAGTTCTAGAAAAAGAGATTGGAATTAATTAAGTTAATATATAGAATTTGTTATTATCTTTACTTACTTTTGCCTTGGCTCGGATTGGGACTGGGCCAGCTGATGTAATTGAGCCTTGGTTGGCGGTCTCTCTATCACGGTGATCTGGGACTCTTCGCTTTGACTAGATTTCAGAGGCGTACTGGATTTCTTACGCGCCCCTTGAGCTATCTGTGCCTCCAGGGAGGGGGAGGCAGTAGCAACAGAGTGATCTGTTTCATGTTCTTCTTCCTTTTCCGGTGACTGTTGCTGCTCCGGTGAAGTCGATAATGTGTATGAAGCACTCATCAAAGGAGCTGGTGAAGCATCCCGAGACCAACTAATGCTCACACGTTTCTCTTCACGTACCACCAACTCATCATCTCCCAATTGCGAGAGATCTAACGAAGGCTGCTTATTGGACGGCTGTTTGATGAAACTCTGCGACTCTCCGGAGGAGTCCAGTGTCTGGAAGCTAGAGACATTTGGTGGCTTCTCCTGCAACGAACTACAAACAGAGGAAAGTTAATTTTATACTCAAAGTGAAAGACTCTAGTTTACAGACGTTAAAACTAAGGCTGAGCATCCGCTGACCAGCAGCGGATAACAGGTAAAGCCACTCAGACTGGAAAACATTGGCACAACCATTCAGAAATTAAGGATAAGCGATAAAAAAATAAATCAAAAAAATCCACAAAAGAAAAGCAACTGAAGCTGCCAAATGAAAAATCAAAACTGGGCCTGAAGGTCAATGGCAGATTTCACATTTGAGATTTTTTTTCCACTTTGGCCTGATTCGTTTTTCAATGCGCATGACTAAATGGTTTGTGTCTTGACTAAAAAGCTCTTTCTTTGACCCACGTACAGTGGGACAAGGTTGATTGAAATAGTTATGCGACTCACCTCATTAGCGCTTTTCTCTCCAATTTGGGACTGGGGGTGGTCGATGGTGTCACCAAAGTATAAGTATTTTGCCGCTTCAATTCCCTTCGCGCCGGACTAGGACTTGGGAGTTGCTTGGGCCTTGGTATACGCGAATCCGCCGAAGTGGAACGACGAGTTTTTATTGCCGGCGACGATTGTGTTCGACTGTTGGTCCTTGTAAAGTCTTTGGCCAATTCCTGAATGGCCTCCTTGCACGAGTCGCAGTAATTTGCCGCACAGGCTATGGATATATGGGGCTTAACTATATCACCACAGCCAACATCACGTTTATCCACTTTTTCGGTATTGCACGCCGAGTGGCTGGTTGAGCGACGTTCCACCTTTTTGGGCACGACCATCTCATCCGTATTACTGGCCGTGTGACTGATACTCAGCGGTTTTTTAGGCTCGGCGATTTGTTCGGATTTGGTAACACTTCGACTGAGACGTTGTTGCAGGTCTACAGTATCGGTTTGGCTTGTTTTCATTTGCACCACACACTGCACGGCAGCGGGCTTTTGCTCTGGAGTGACTTGAGCTCCGGTTGAACGTACTGTAGTTGCAGATGTTTGAGTGCCAGACGAATGAACATGCGTTTCAGGTGTCTGACAGCCAATGTGCTTGCGCTTTTTAATGGCACTTGAAAGGGATTCACTTTCACCCAAACTAAACGTGTTGCTACGTCCTGGCATTTGGGGAGGACTTGCAGCAGCTGCTGGCTTTGCTTTCTCCGCATTGATAAATGCCTCTTCTGGTCCAGAGGCTACACTACGTTTACTCACTGCACATTTCTCACAGAGCACATCATTTACACGATCCTCCGAGCTGGCAACGGAGCGGACTTCTGGCTTACAGCTGGTAAAGTTTTCCCTAGTCGCCGGTTTGACATTAACGCCGACATTGTAAGAAAGCTTTGGTCTCTCTGCCTTGGTTTGGCTACCCATCTCGCGTTGTTCACGTTGCGGTATATACATTTGGGTTCCCACTGAGATTAGCTTGCTAGTATTCTCTTCCTTTTGCTTACTTAACACCTGTTCGATCTTCTCCTGCAATTGCTGTTGCGAGTAGATGGCTTCAGTTTGTTGTGTGCCCACATGGCGGGTGTTCAATGTACTACTGCCCACTGCTATATCCCGAGTGGCTATCACTTTGGCAGCTGCTTGAATGCCCACATCCCGTCTTATAGTGGGTGAGGGTGAAGCAGAGTTGGAGGTGCTTCGTATCCTCGATCCAAGACTTTCGAGAGACACAGGACTAATACGCTGAGGGGTAAACTGTACAGGAGATGGCACCGTTTTGCTATTGCTTACACCACCCGGACTGGATGGCGAAGGTGTCTGACGTTGACCACGCAACAGCTCTTCGTTCTTCCTCACAAGCTGCTGTTTCTCTGAGCGCAAAGTAGTTAGTTCCAGCTAAAAGTAAAAGTGTGTTAGTCTGTTTTTATACCGTATAACTGGATCTTACTCACTTCCATATCGGGTATAACTTTTACTTGCTCCTCCAAATCCTTCAATCTCTTCAAGCTCAATGCCATTTGTTCTCTTATTTGATATAAGGCCTGAGCATCGGCTTGCGTCTGGCCTCCTTCAGAGTTAACTGGCGAGACCAAAGGACTCTCAACTCCGCCATTCTCTTTGCCGACTTTAGGCTTGTCCTGATATCGTCGAGGTGGCGGCGGTGGTGGAGTCGTTGTCTCCAAGCTTTGTTCCACCGGCGATTTGGCATTGGCTGCCACTGTGGCCTGCACATAACTTTCATATTGGACCTCCGCCGGACTGGGTCTTTGTTGCAATGGCAAAGTATTTGATCGCATAAACAAACGCGGCGTTGTCGATGGTGAACGATTGCCAGCTATACAAGAGTCTAATAAAACGAGAGGATATAAATTTATTATACATATAGATATTAGATTTTGTCGTTTACTTGGTCTTGCTCTATCATTTCCCTTGGTTAAAACAGTTTTAATTTGCAAACTTGCCATTAAAACAGACTATTTACAACTGTAAAGGCTCAGTTCTGTACAAATCAAAATTTAACAATTGTGCTAAAGTTCGCATATATTTTGGCACACCAAATATGCATAATAATTGTGAATATAATAATTATAGACAAAGGAAATATCAAGAAATTATGTATATACGATCTTGCCGATGTTTATATACTCTTACTATTTAATTTTATTTGCTCTACACAACAAATCATCTTATATAAATAGTTAATCTTGATCTAACTCATACTTATTAGCAAGTTGAACTTATCTGATTCCTCTCTATACTACTTACTAAGAACCAAATAATTGTTACTAATGTTTCAATTTGTTATTTTATTAAGATTAGGCAGAGCAGATTAAGAAAGAGGAAAAAGGCAATGGTTTCTCTCCTTTTTATAGTTGGTTATTCAAAGATATTTCCAGTGATAGGTTATAATAAAGAAATATGAAGATCTCCGGAATGAGATTGAAATATATTGAAAAGCAATTATACTTATTGACCTTAAGCCGACATACGAAAGGTGTAATGAAAATATAAATATTATTTTCCGTTTCGTTTCACATTGTTTCTTAAAACTATTTGATATATTAGTCTGATCTGGCTTAGTCAAATACTTTAACTACTAAAAACAGTCAACACAAAAGTACTAAAATATAAGACGACATTGTAAGCTGTTCAAATTAAAGATTTTTTCAGAAATAATTTCGAGATAAACTTGATTTAAAGGCAATTTTTTACTGCTGAACTTGAGTAAGCAATTAGTGATTGATTAAAGACAATTATGCGTCAGTCTAATTAACAATTTGTTCTTTAATTATTAAAAAATTTTTTTTTTAAATTTCAGACTTTTTGCTCAGTTACTGAAAAAAATGCAACAGGGATACTCAAAACTTACAAACCTCCAACAAAGATTAGTTAAATTGGCTCCACAGACTATCTGAGCTCTATCCATTTCGGCTCGACTAATGAAGCTGATCAATATAATATATGACAAACATCTTACTCAATTTACGATGCCCTCTGTGAGAGTATTAAAATGTCATTCTATGAATTGTTTTTTTTTTTTGGAGCAGGTATTATTGTTTTGGTTGCTGCTGTTGCTGATAAAACAAAGTGAAGAGGCAACTGAAATGTTACTTAATATTGATTTTGTTTATCACCAAGTTTTCGGCTTTGATTATTTAGCAGGAGAGAGGGAATGAGTAAGAAAATTGCTACTTGAGTTGAAAATTCTGTCTGGTCATACGCACAGTGCAAAGGCAATTACTCATCAGCAACAACAGCGACAACAGCAACAACGGCAACAACAACAAGAGCAACAACAGCAACAGCAACAACATTGTTGTCAGCCTTGCCCAAGTATTTTTACACATTTTTTTGTGAGTTTGCTGTTGTCACTATTACTTAATACACTCTTGATATATACATATGTATATACCATATGTTCTAGGCCTGTGCAGTGAACTTTTAGTCTAGTCAAAACAAAAACGAAAACGACAAACATTTCTATTTTTTGCCAATTGACAGTGCCAAGTTGGCTGAGAGCAGCAACATTAGCAGCAGCAGCAGCAGCAGCAGCTGTTTTTGTTGGGTTGGTCAAGGCAGAGAGAGACAGACACAGAGAATTAGTCAATGGCATTGACCGCTAGCATAACTAATTAATCAAATGACTTATAACTATAACCGTTAGCTAGTTAGGCTAATTGGAAGAGAGAACCTACAATCATTCCACCAACTTTTTCCAGAATTCGATTTAGTTTCCGCTTTCATTTTAATGGTCCTCTTGTGACGTCTTCGCTGTGGCAAGGTATCATTAGATGTGGCAAACATTTTTCAATTATGATTTCAGCTTTGCGTTAATTATATAAAATAAACAGATCAGATCAAAGCGGTTATCATTGGCGCTCTACAGTGACAGCAATAACAATTCGAACACGCGGCAAAACGTAACACTCACTTTGTATGAATTCATGTTTAATTTTTTGCAATATATTTAACATTATATCATTATCCATAGATCGGGTATCTCTTTTTTTGGAACGTTTCCTTTTTTTTTAAAAAATAAATTAAGTTTGTTTATTATTTTTGGAGATTTTCAAATGGTTTGCTTAGTTTTGAGCGTCGAGATTCGCTTTCCTTTTGGCTTGTCATTTTTGAAGTTTTTTCATTATTTTCATTTTTTTTAAAATGTATTATTTTTCTAGACTAGACAGACATTTTTAAGCGTTTCGTTCGAAAGTCGTCGTCAAACTGCTCTGAGATTTCTCACTTTGGCCATCAACAACAAAAGGCAAAGAGCAGCTAAAGCTAAAAATCATTTAGCAGTATTTAACCTAGCTCTTCTGTTACGTATTACTAACAAAATACAAAAACCAAAAACAACAACAACAAAACCATCGTGTTTTTCTTCCCCGAGAGCCATACTAGCGATAAGGTCGCCGGTTCGCCTCTCAGTAAATACAATTTGTTTTCTGTTTTCGTAGATAAGCTAAATGCACAATATTATTAACAAACGTTGATAATGTTTATTACGAAAATGACGTTACCACAACCTAAGGGGAGAAGTTCTTCTTTAAGGTGAGTCTTTCATGAGTCCATCAGACAGTCAGTTAGCATTTGAATATTATTGATTTTTTTTATTTATTTGTATTGTTTATTTGCTCAATCAATTTGCATATAATGTTTGGTTTTTGTCACGGTTTTCTAAATTTGAGTCAAGGTTATAAAATGTTTGATTTTCAAGTGGTCGAAAAATTTTCAATGCTTTTTCTATTCTGTTGGTCTTAATCTTATCTTAAGTAATTCATTATAAGTGAATTTCTAATTAAATCAAGTTTTAATTTTTCTGCCTAGTGTATTTTTTTTTAGTTTTTTTTGTTGGCCTAAAACAATATTTGATTTAATGATTTATGAGGCTCTGTGATAAAACGTTTTGGTTAACTCTTGTCTAGACTAAGCCTCAAGGTTGCCAAAAGAGAAAAGAAATCAAAAATCAGAGGGCTAGACCAGATTTTTGTCATATGGCGAACTTTTTATACTCTTATTGTATGAAGACTCAGACAGCTTAATATAATCTCTGTACTTGAAAATCAGAAATATATATATTTTAATAGACATTTTTTATGATAACTAAATCTAAAAGAAGTTAGTTTAGGTTCATAATGAGTAAAATCGAACTAAAGTCGATTTATCTATAAAGCAATCGAAAATGCATTTCATTTTATCAAGTTTTATCCCTGTTTTGGCTTCCAACTTCTTCTCTTAAAAGTAAATACTTATACTCTCCTGACAATTTATATTTGCCTAAGTCCACACACTCTAAACGCATTTTGGCAAGTTTTGTAGGGGTCTCCTCCATTTCAGCCACAAGAAAAAAAAAGGGGTCTGCCATATACCATTAATCAATGCCTAAGTAAATTGCCTGTTGGAGCTGTACGCAAAAAAAAAAAAAAGAAAACCCCTCAACAATTTGATTTGTTTGTCTTTTAAAGTTATATTTTTTTGACTTTTTTGCTGCATTTTATGGCAAATTTATGGCATAAACAAATATCAACAACAACATTTGCATGCAAATTGAGCGCCAAATGCGCATTTCAAATTGATTTCAGATATGAACGATCGAAAGAAAAAATATCTATATTTGTTTGCCTTGAAGTTCGCTGTAAACTTCCAATTGAGTTGCAAAAAAAAAGTAAACACAAAAACGAAAACAAAACTTGCATGAGTTTGGCATTTGGCTGGCAGAGTAAATTGAATTATGAATTGGCCCGAGCCGGAGCCATGAAATTGTTGTTCCCTTTGATCTAAAGTTTTTGCGTTTTGGCTAGGTGACAACTTCGTGAGCAATGTCGCCAGAGACAGTGGTACAAAATCAATTGAATTGTTGTAGAAAAAAAACCAGTTTGATATTTGAAGTAAATAAACATAAGTTAATCAAATTTTTAAATTGAGATTGGGATGAAAAGTTCTCTAAAAGTTCTCTCAAGGGTAGCCCTCTTTAATTTCAATTGCATATTTCTATTTCAAGGCTTAAACCAGTTGAGAATCATAATCTCAATCTTCAATTTGTATGTCATTCTTTAAAAAGAATGCTGTAACCAGTTGAGAATTATAACGTTGCAACTAATCGTTGCAAAACCGAAAGGCGTCACCAGACTAGTGTAATATAATATTGTTCTGTCTTCCTGATTATGTCTAATGCTAAAAGCATGTCAAGATGCAGACAACCTATAGCCCTGTGTGCCTCCACTTTTACTTTTACCATGCCCATTGTAAAGTAATTTTAAAGCAGTTGCCTTGGCAAATTTTTCACACTTTCGTGCGTAAAATAAAAAATTGTCACTTGTGCCGCAGCAGCGCTAATTGCTAAGAATAAAATGAAATGAAACGAAAGCAAAAGTAAAAGTCTTTCCAACGGATAGATGATGTCTCATCGTTGGGATGAATCATCATAGGGATAGGGAGAGAGAGCAAGAGAGACCGAGCGTAGACAAAAAAAATTATCTAGTTATGCCTCACCTGCAACATCAAAGTGACGATCCCAGGTAGCATGGCCCAAACGACGATCTCTCGTTGAGTCTTTGTAGGGATCCCGACCGTAACCATTGTTTAGATTGTTATTGTTGCGATCCATGGACATGGAGCCAGCATTATAGTTGTTGTTGTTGCTGTTGTAGTTGCCTAGCGCTTTGCGTCTCTTTACCGAAGTACGCTCCAAAGTACGCTCAAAATCGCTACACACTTCGTCGAGAGCTTCATGGAGGAAGGCTCGTGTCTCTGGTGGACTAATGGCTGGTTTATGCGACTGATAGACCGCAGCATCGCTCTCAACTCCCCCACGTAGCGATGAACAGGTGGAAGAGGCTGTGCCAAATGGTGATTCCGATCGTGGGGGAATGCTGCCATATGTGAAACGAGGCACAGAAGATGAACGTGGCCTGTAGCATGGCGTAGTAAGATATGGCTGGGCCACTCCCCCTCCTGCTGCAGTTAAGCGTGGCGAATCTGGTTCACTTTCATGTACGGCCTGCAAAAACGGTGACAAGTTAATCGCGTGTAAACTCAAAGGAAATCAAGTGAAATGATCAAAAGAGGACCACCCAAACTACCTACTCACCTCTGTTAATTTTGGCTCCACACGGGCATCAGCCTGCCAATCGCCACCGAAAAGACTCTCGAAGCCCAGCATAAATTCCATGGATTTTCGTGATCGACGACGATCACGTCGTCGTATTTCATCCTCGCTGGGCTTGGCCTGGGCCAGAGATTCACAGTAGCGCACAAAGTCCAGATCAATGTGATAGCCATATGGACAGCAATTGCAACTGCGTACTGAACGGTTTTTGCCAATTGATGATGCAGAAGGGTTACCAACTCCATTGCTGTTGTTGTTGTTGTTGTTACCGCTGTGGTCGTTGTTGGAACGAACTGCAAAAAAAACAAGAAAGGGGGAGAAGAATCAAAGATGAGTATCTTCCAAAGACAATCTAAATGTCATGTCACTATCAAGGTCACGTCTGTGCAGTGAATGCGAATGTCAATGGTGATCGATCGTGGGAATGCTGCCATATGTGAAACGAGGCACAGAAGATGAACGTGGCCTGTAGCATGGCGTAGTAAGATATGGCTGGGCCACTCCCCCTCCTGCTGCAGTTAAGCGTGGCGAATCTGGTTCACTTTCATGTACGGCCTGCAAAAACGGTGACAAGTTAATCGCGTGTAAACTCAAAGGAAATCAAGTGAAATGATCAAAAGAGGACCACCCAAACTACCCACTCACCTCTGTTAATTTTGGCTCCACACGGGCATCAGCCTGCCAATCGCCACCGAAAAGACTCTCGAAGCCCAGCATAAATTCCATGGATTTTCGTGATCGACGACGATCACGTCGTCGTATTTCATCCTCGCTGGGCTTGGCCTGGGCCAGAGATTCACAGTAGCGCACAAAGTCCAGATCAATGTGATAGCCATATGGACAGCAATTGCAACTGCGTACTGAACGGTTTTTGCCAATTGATGATGCAGAAGGGTTACCAACTCCATTGCTGTTGTTGTTGTTGTTGTTACCGCTGTGGTCGTTGTTGGAACGAACTGCAAAAAAAACAAGAAAGGGGGAGAAGAATCAAAGATGAGTATCTTCCAAAGACAATCTAAATGTCACTATCAAGGTCACGTCTGTGCAGTTGAATGCGAATTCTTGGTATACAGAAATGAAAGAAAAATGTATCTTTTATATACATCTTTTATTTTTTGGTTTCTTGTTGTTAGTCGCAGCAGCCACACCTGCCTGCTTTCTTGCCTGCCTCAAACACGTTTTTTTTTTGGTCTGAGGTAATCTGAGCACCCCAGACGCAGTTCTCGGAATGTATCCATAAGATACAGTCCAACCGCAAAAATACATATATATGTATGTATTTTTTTTTTATTTGGGGTGCCATATTTATGTTTAATTACGTCATAAGCTAACTAATAATGTTCAATTTAGATAACCATCAAAATTTATGTGATTTATTTTTAATGATTTGCGAGGATCAAAGCAGTTCTGAGCAAGTAATTATTATAATCACTAGCAATAATTTAAAAGAATGAACTTCAAAATGTTACAAATATGTATGTAATTGGTTGAAGATAACGAGATTATTATTCACAATAGCTCAGAGAAGAATAATTGGAGGATACTTTTTTTAACAACCAATATAAACTTATTAAGAACAAGTTAAGCTCAATTAAAAATGTACAAGAATATCTACAAATCTTCAGAACATTAAAGTTTAACAAGACTATGTAACAAGATTTTCGTCTATGGGTTGAATTATAATTCATGCAAATTATCCTTTATTCCTTTTCTTATAATCTTTTTCCTAACATAAGATGAATAGCTTATTCAACAATTTCAGGAAGAACGAAATTATGTGAAATAAATACATAAAAGACAACTTAGTAAGATAATAACTAATTCTCAAAAAATATAACATTTTCCTTAAGGAAATAACTTTGTGATCTTGAAATTAATTGATCTCTGACAACTTCCTTGCATTTTATTAGAAAAATTGTTTACTTTAACTTATTGGGCAAACTAAACTTAATCTTTAAGATATGGTATACATGTATATATGTATATATGATCACTTTCTTTTATATAGGTACTTCTTACATTTATTCTATATAGATTATCAAAGTTCATACTATATATCATGTTCCGTTGCAAAAAGTTACCACAGATAATAGATAGATCTTTAATATTATTAATGTGTTTTCTACCCTTTTTTTACCGACTTTTTTTTTTAACTTTAGAGCTTTTGAATCTAAATATCTAACAAATTTAGCAGTTTATAAAATAAACACAACGTGCACACTTTGGATCACTAAAATTTATACTATCCTTTATACTCATAATTTAAATTCAAACGATATTTACAACTAAATATAATAACATTCTTAGGACCCAGACAAAGACTAATTTCATCGACGACAATAAATTCATAAACAATTGCTAATTTTTTGCTTTAAAAGAGAAACGATAAACTCAAGTTTTCAACTTATTTGTTTATCTTAAAGATGCATTTACGATAACTTTTATATAATATTCATTTTCAAGGTCTTCACTCACTTTCTTCGTTTGGTTTTTTCGACTCATAAATAAGCCATAAAACACCCAACCAAAATATATTCCACATTTTTATTATATCCTTTTTTGCTTTTGTTTTGTTTTCACTTGGTGTTATTTCTTCAAGACAACAAATATTGACTAGGCTGACCTCAGCTCTACCATAAACATCACGGCCATCGCGTTAAAAGAATTCCGATTGTGAATTTATGCCTCCCTCAAATCGTTATGGACGTCCTCGACGATCGACCACCGCACTCTTAGTATATCAAAAAGGGGAAAAGAATCCAAATCGAATTTCTATGTTTTATTCATCATGCAGCAAAATGAAGCGATAAGATACGCAAAGCGGCGTTTTGCCATTTGCTTATCATCAAAACACAGTAACGAAAGATAAACTAGAATCAACTTTAAGCTTTTCAACTAGCCATCTGGCGCCATCTATTTGTTGTGAATCGAAACCGAAACAGTTTCACTTTTCATGACTTTTCATTGATAAAACTGAAAATAGTCAAAGTACGAGTCAAATGTGGGCGTAGTGTCTGGTTAAATGTTGTGAAAGTGTTTTTGTTGTTGGCCACGCATATTGATGAGCAAGCTCATAGACCCATAATTAACAACAGTCAGGGTTATGGCCATAGTCAGTCAGAGCAGCTTATCGGCTTAATTACACCCACGCCCACACACAAACACACACACGTTAACACAACCGCCTACTTAGTACAATCTTGCCACACTAATCAGTGTTTGAGGGCGTCACTCGTTTTGGGGGCAAAGAATGCGGTTTACTTAATGATCCCTAATTGGCACTTAACAAAAATGTTCTAGCAACATTTTTAGCAACAAGTCCAATTATAGAATGTGATAGGTAAGTGACTTCTTTTAAAAGGTAATGCATAAAGTGTCTATTATAACAATCACTATAATAGACACTTAATGCATGAATGTTACAAAAAGAAAGAAGACAAGTAAGTACGTTAGCACATTGGGCATTTCGAAAAATCTCTCTTTTGAGCAACAAAGTTTGTTCAAAATGTTTCTATCTTTAGTTAGCATCCTCTAAGGCGCTATGCAAATGTTTGATTCGTATTAAATACTAGAGCACTTAAGAAACGAATTGCATTATATGTTTGTATTAAAATTCTTATTCCCATGAGTGGGCGTACATAGATGTACTTATAGTTTTTAGGTTGAATTGGGTCAGAAAGGAAATTCGGCTTTGGAAATTCTCTAAAGAATTCCAAAATTTTTCTGCAATTTTTTAAAATAAACTAACTAAAGACAAGTTTCTATGACTGGGATTCAAAAACTTAAAAAATTAATCAACGATTTTAAAATGATTTCAAAATAAAAACAGATACTTAAATTCTCTATAAGTCCCTAGTCTGTTACTTAACAGCATTTTGGGCACTAAATTACTAAATCTTTACTGACTTAGCTTTCTCTTCGCAACAATTACTTTAAATCTAAAGACGAGTTTTAGGGTTTTTAACATTCACAATCTCTTCTTATTTTCTATATTAAAATATAATTAAAAATATGAAAGTAGCTACTTTCGGTTATGCCGAAAATTATATAACCTTGCTGTCATTAAAATTGAAATCTTATTGTAATTCCAGCTTTTTCACCGATTTTTATATACCTCTTGATGAATAGTGGTCCGATTCGAAGACGTTTCACAATTTATTTCAGAAAGGTAATAAAAAATACGAAATCGAACTGAGGGTGGGCAGACAGCTAGGTATTACTATATCGACTGAGCTGATCAAGACTACCTATATATACTTTATGATGTCGAAAACACTTTCTTCTACAAACATCTAACCAATTTTATTATACCCTCTACAAGAGTACACTAATTCTGCCATTTACACCAATTTTTCTCGATCTATGAAATAAATTCCCCTCAAACTTCAAGTTTTACATTATTTAGAAATTCATCCTCATTGCCTTATAACTAATTTGACCGATATTTTCCTCCAATTCGTTTCATTTCATCTTCATTCACCAAATGCTGTTTATTATTACTCGTCTTGATTTTACTGCAATCCCCAAGCCTTACTCTATATTTTAATTCGTGGGCGAAATTCCATTTAAACTATAAAAGTTAAACGGAGTCCAATCTAAAACCACTTTTCCGACCCAAAGACGATTAAGATTTTTATCAAATTGAAGTTCCCCTAGTTTCCCTGCCCACGTTTGCTTGATGTCAGCTCAGAAATTATCTCACCATCAGTCGCACAACTTTATTTACACAACATAACCCCCCACTTCCTCATCTCCCCTTCCGTCCTCTTCGTCAGTACCTGACACTATTTAGCCCTCTTTGCACGGTTCGAGCCATAAAAGGCGCCTACTTACAGTGACATAAATCGTGTACTCGACTCACATAAAAATTAAGAAATTAACCCAACTTCAAGCGAAAGACTTATGTATTACGAGTAAACACAAAATTATGTTCCAAGCTGGGCACGTTGTCATACAATAAAGGGGTAAACCGCCAAAAAGACGGCGGGGGCACGGCGAGGGGTGTCCACATTGCAAATGTAATAATGACTACATTTTTAGCGTAGGCAAAAACTACAACAACAACAAATTTAAAGATACAGAGAGAGATACACAGATGCGGCAAAAACGGCGGCGGCATACAAAATGAAGCCGGGAGCTTCATGAATGAAATGCCGAGTGACAAAAACGAATAAAACTAAAAGAAATACTAAAAACATACGTATGTATGTATATATAACATAAAATTGGAAACTGGTTGTCGGCCGGCATACTATATATGCGACAGATGGACCAACAGACCCGGGCCTGACTGACTGACACATGTGTAAATACAAATTTGGCTCATATGGCGACAGACGGATTGGGCGGGGGACTGGGAGGGACTCAGAAGGGGACTGGGAGGCTGAAACTAGAGGTTGTCGCACTGTTTGGGTAGGCGGTAAGTGCAGCTGCAGCTGCTGTTGTCCCCAACGGCTAATGAAGCTAACGGTGCAACACCAACAACAAAAACAGCCACAAATTACCGTAAAGCGCAAAAAAATATTTAATTATGCAAAACACGTGCAACGCTGTTCGATCTAATTGCATGTACCGACTCACATGACAGACGAACAACAACAACACATAAAACTACTACATACATATACTAAAAACTAATGAAAAGTAATGGAAAATATATCTCCATCTTGCCGAAAGGTCATTAATTAGATACTCTATCTTAGAGGCGAGTTGTGATTTTTGGCTTACAGATGGAAATATGTTTACTTCATGTAGGTCCATAATATTTAATTGAATCAATCGACCAAACTAGTGAGAAAGAATTGCCAAATATGTTGAAGTTATCTTTTTTATTTGGTTTTTATAGAAGAATATAATTTTTTGAAAAATGACGATCGAAAAGATGGATCCATGATAAAAACAAAATATGTCTACGCATACCTCATTCCACTTTTTTTAAATTGAACAATCAAAATATATGATTTATCAAACTAAGAAAAAGTACTTGAACTAATTATAAAATTTGTGTGTTTAATCATATCAAAAACGAAATCAATCAAATTATAAACAATTGCAACTCAATGTTGTTTAGATAGCGTGTAGTTCAAGGTCTAGCCCAGCCTTCTCTTAAGATAGTTAGGTTTAGGTAATTACCGCCAAAAGAAAAAATCAATCTGAGATAAAAAATACTAAGACTTTAGTTGACGGCTCTAAGAGCATCATTGTATTGTATATTTTTAGAAATCACATATCAAATTATATTTTATTTAATAAATATATTTTCAACTTTTCATTTACTTTTTCTGAGATTCAGTTACCAATTGTTTTTTCCTTAACGAAGAAAAAAGGCTACGACAATTTAACTACATTGCTATTAGCTTTATTATGTGTTTTTCAACAACTTGCATCCTCAAAGATTTTTCTTTGATTTGGCTTTTAATTGGCTCCTCTTTGACATTTTTCTCTCCGCATTTATGTTTTTATTGCCCAATTAATGTGGGGGCCCTTTGCGCCTTGCGGTTTCGGTTTCGTTTTCGTTTAATGACTTTTCAACGCCTCATGAAGTTTTGCTACGAAGAAATGGCTAATGAATTCGGTATAAATGTATATGAATGTTGGCTGTGTGCTATTTGCACGCAGTTTAATTGATTCAATTAACGCCAAATAACCGGCCACGCCCACATGCCTAAAATGAAACTGTCAACTCATATCCGCCTGTCATAAAAAGAAAAACAAATTGCAATCTGAACCGGATTTTTTTACCAACTTTTTCTTATTTTGGTTTTAATTGAAATTTGCAACTGTTGCCAAAACTGATTTGGCTTAAAAGAGTTCAACATTCCAGCTTTTGCGTGGGTTTGGCCCAAATGGTTTGGGCCTGGTCAGAGAAGGAACAGCACACACACACACACACATGAAAAGTGCGTTTTTGGTGTTGAAACTGGCGCCAATCTTTAAGCCAGGCGCTGTGACAAATTTTGTTTTTTGCCCAGCATAAAGTTAAGAGCATTGTTAACACAAGCACTGACAGTGGGTGTTAACCAACCAAAAAAAAAAGACACACACACACACACACTCACATATTCATGTGAGGGCGTCAAGTTGACCCACATCCACACATCCGATTCGGTTACTACTCGCTTACTGCCTGTAGAATGGCACATGTGGGCATATATACATTGATATGTGTAAAGTCATGGCTATAAAATAGCAACCCACGACAATTCTCCTTTTTATTTGCTAGTTTTATTTACTTACCATTTTCCTCAATGAAGGCGCGTTGACTTCGCAAAACCAGCGACCTGGAACATGCCAAAAAAGAAAACAGAAAAAGTGAGATTTTTTTTGCATTAGGAAACGAGTAGATAGCATTGTTTGTTGAAAGAGTTTTCCAAGATTAATTTTACTGGCTGCATAAAATGAAAGTGTTTGCTAGTAACATTTAAGGGTCTTTTTTAACTCTATTGATATGTCAAATTTTTTAGCATTAAAAGGTACTTAAAATAAACTTTTCAAAGACATCTTTGGTTCTTGAAACCAAAAAACGAATATTTGCCTTTATGGCTATGTAGAATAAAATGAATTTAAAATTAACATTAAAGCCTAAATGGTATAATCTTGAAGCGGATTGATAACAACCCTTTTTTAAATTTGGTATTAATTTAATTTAATTTGGTATTAATTTTATTTGGTATTATTTTAATCATATTTATTAATCCATATTCTGTTGAATAATTTGAAATCTTATTATTATTATCGTAAAGCTCCATTTCACAGAGTGCGGATGTGATAAAAAAGTTCCCTGAAGATGGGTGGTCGAAATATATCGGAAATAGAAACAGAAAACAAACTGTTTTTAAAATTTGTATTCCAAAGGATTGACCTCGAGCCGGCGAAGCATATATTATAACAATTGGAAAGCTGCAAAAACACCCATTATTAACAACCTTTTTTTAACTTTAATATTTTTATCTTTTTACTAATCCAAAATAATGTTCATTCAAAAAACGAAACAAAAATATTCTTGCAGTCGACTATCAGTAGGTACATATACATTCATGGTGAAAAGAATTTTATAATCCATATCCAACTAAAGGCCTTTTCATACTTTACTTGTCCCTACTATCTTAGAGTATAGATCTACAGACTAGGCCAAAATCATTGGGCTTTAAGGTGAGTTAAGATTATATTCACTATAACCGAAAACAAGAACTCTCTAAACAGTTTTTTTCATATTTTGTAGGATTAATCTTTCCGCTTTCTTTCAAACTCGAGGCCATTTTCGGAAAGCAAAAAAAAAATGAGAAGATTGTTTTTATAGCATTATTTTAAGCAATACAAAGTTCTCAGCAATCTTTTCTACACTCTGGAATTAAAAAATGCTGCCTAAAATCTTACAAGAGGATATTTTAGATAGTTGTAAAAATATTTCACATAAAATCCAAATGTATTTTTTATTAAAATTTCAACACTATAAAAGTTTAAATCGTTAAATTCCCAATCATCGATCACCAAAATTTTTATCGACAGATAAACAATATAAATATTGCAAAGTTGCAACATACACACACACACACACATACACACACACACAAATACTTATTAAAAGAACCTCAGCTCTAAAAAGAACTTGGCCAACACAATTGTAAATATTTATTTAGCCATTGACAAACTCTGACTGACTGTTCAAATACTAGGAACAGATTTTAAAAATAAATCAATGCAACTTACAGGGGCATGCCACCAAAAGTATGTATGTATATAAACTACTCACAAAACACACACACACACACACACTTGCTCTTAGAAGAAACATGAGACTCAGATATTTGGCGGTGATGTGGTAGGGAAGAAGAAGGAGGAAATTATAATAAAATATATCAAGCTGTCAGCATTTTGTTGTGAGTTCTTTTCACTATTTCGTTATGCTTGTCGCCCCTTTTGTTCTAATTCCATGTTGTTGTTGTTGTTGTTGTTGTCGTCGGCATTGTGGAAAGACACATCATATGACATCTTTTGGGGTCCAGCACCACCATCACCACAATAATCTGGAAAAGGGAGGAAGACCCCCATCATCCCTAGCCCCTTAACAACCAACGATCCCTCTCCATCCCTTCTCACCATACGGCACTCATTAGTGCATTTTTAGAAAATGGATTTTTCTTGGAAATAACATGCGTGAGGCATTTTTCCCGCCGAGCCGAACAGAGAAGAGCCGAGCAACGGAAGCTGCAATTATATTTTGTAATTTTGTTTACAAGGAAAAAACAACCTGCAACAAAAACATTTGCCATATCTTATTAAATTAATTGCTTGTCATGTTTGCTGATTTCTCATGTTTTCTTACTCGAATTTATATGATTCTGTCTCCCTCTCTCTCCATCTATCTCTCTTCTTTTTTTTTTTTAACAAATGAAAATTTTGACTTTGTCTGGCAATTTGCTGCCATATTTTTCGTCCATGCGTTTCGAAAATTTATGTAAAAATGAAAATTTATGCGTCAACTGATTTATGCGATTTACCAAAACAGAATGAAAGATCGAGAGAGACTGTGGAGGTGGTTAGACTGTTGCTTCCTCCCCCCCTTCCCAGTCAACCCCCTGCATCCCCTTGAGTTTAGTTGAGTTGCAACCAAGTGGAAGAAATGTTGCTGTAGCATCGCATCAAATATTTTTGGAGTGCAAGACCAAATTAATATACGTGTTTATGATTATGATACACGCATCTATATTCTCTATATGATTTTTCAGATTTTATGTTTTTCATTTTTCTTGACTTTTTCGTCTAGCCACAATTTGATGTCAGAAGGCGGGGCAGAGTCCCATTAGTTTTCTCTCTGTTTGTGTGAGATTGTTTGTGCTGAATTTTTTTTTGTTTTCAAAGTTGTCATAATTAGGAATTAAGCTAATTGGATTTGCTTCATGTTTTTCGGTTCTTGGCTGTTGATAGTTTTTGTTGCCTTTTTTTGATAATTTGAAATATTAAAAACCTCCCACATTGCAAATTCAAATTAAATGTCAAAATCATTAAAACTAAGTAAGAGGTGTGGCAGATTGTTGGTCCCATCAAAATGCTTTCCAGAAAAGATGAAAGAGAGAAATATCCTATATGACAACTTCGTTTAATTAGGAACTAAAAGATCTCACAGTTTGGCAAGCTTTTTGTTTAACCCTTTCCTTTCGAAGATAAGTATTTTGGCATTATTTAGCTAAGCTTAGCTCTGGTTTTAATCAATTCACATATCAGAAATGCATCACTGAAGATCTTGGTAACTGTTGATGGGAACAACTGAAATCATTGCAAAAAGTCAAAGCAAAAACTTAGTCAAAACTTCAATATCTTCAAGTTGAATTAACTACAAGCAATTGTTAATGGTTTTTTAATCCTCCAAACCGCTTACAAGTGGTGGAAAAGTGTTGTTCATGGAGTGTTTAAAAGAGTTTTAAATTACCAAACTTCTTCGTATAACATAAAACATATAAGGTGCGCGAAATAAGTAAGTGGGACACTTCGTTGCTATCTATACCAACTTATGTATGTACAAATAGAAATTTTGGTATCGCAAATGACACTTACACAAATCATATTTATATTAAAGTTAAAATTATATTCCCTTTGCAATTTTCACAAGAAAGCAACAACAACTTTTTGCTTCTGTTTCATTCTGTTTCATGGAGTTTTCGAAAGAGTTTCAAACTACCAAACTTCTTAGTATAAACATAACATATGTACATATAGAAACTTATGTTTTATGTTATACTAAGAAGTACATATAGAAACTTAAGAAATGCAAATTCAAAAATTATATCTACATTAAAGTTAAATTTATATTCCCTTTTGCAGTTTTCAAAAGAAATCTACAACAACTTTTTGCTGACAAAACAAAATGCTATTCGATGACTGCGCACTTGCAACTTGTTTTCAATTAACATATTGGCTAAATAAATTTTGTTTTTTAAGCTCATCTCTCACAATTAACACACTGGGAAAACAAGTTCACACCTATCAACACCTTCACCAATGACTGTTCAAGCTAGTGTGCTTAAAACAGTGTGTTTCTGTAGACTCTAGTTTAGTTTGGAGGCATTAACATTAATATCAATGATTATTACCTCCAAAAACGCTTGACGGCTTCCTGTTCGATGGGCGTCAGGTGCCTTATCTTCTCGGCAAACTTTGACTCATCATAGCCCAATATGAAATCGCTGGTATTGAGGCTCATGCCATCGACAGCGACACAACTTTTATCACTGAGACACTGCATACGTAATTCTCTAATGGCCTTTTATTGGATGGCATTCAATTAGTTAGCATTTGGTCATTTATACGAATATATATATTTTTAGCTAATTAATTAACTTTTTCAAGCCATTAGTGACCATGGCAACCACAGAGGAATTGGAATACATTCTTGCACTTTTTCTTTCACATATATATACGCCCGATATCTATATATATAGATTTATTTTTCTCTTTCTTTTTCTTGTAGCTGTAAGCGAGGTAAACGCTCCGCGCTCGAAAATCGCTCGAATCGAACTGAAATGAAATGCGTTGAAAGAGAAAAACTTCACGAGTTGCCGCCGCCAACAGCTGAACTTTATGCTATATATGTATGTAACTGTGTGCACAGATAGATGATGTATATATACATATAGTTTTATATATACCTATACATGTGTGTCTATATATTTGTTTTGGTTTTTTTCTTTTTGTTATTTGCTGAGCACCAGCAGCAGCGACAGCAGCAACGGCATTGGCAATCACAGAACTCCAAACAAAACTTGGCTTAAATTGACACAGAGAGCAAAAGACAGACAGAGATGGCACGAGGCTTATCGATATGATAATTAATATAAAAAAAAAGACTGCTTAAATGGCAGTTTAACTATGTATGTGTGTAACACAAGCAAACAAAACCAGTTCCCAACTTTGCTGTAACACCTCTTGCCCGATAAGCCAAGGCACTATCTCTGTGAATGAACTTCGTATACGCAACATTTAATGATCGATGGTTGTAACACTGAAGAAACTAGGCACAAACTAAACCACAGAATGACGTAGTTTCTATACTCTAACTGAAGTTTTTTAAAACTAAATAACATCCACGCGTCGAGTATGTTTAAAAAAGAAAACAATAATTAATTGATTAAAACCATTTAAGAAAAGAGTTTTTCACATAAGTTTTCTTGTTATTATATCACAATTTTATTGTTAATATATTTAAAATTACGAATATCTAAACACGAATTTGTGATAGAAAAAAGCGTAGTCTCTAGCTGTTCTAGATTTATTTAATTATTATTAATATATATTTAAGATCTAGATTTTAAAACGTAAATAAGAAATAAAATAAAATTAAAAAGACTAACTAAATTTGAATATGACTCCAATTCGAATTCAGCAAATTTTGGATGGATCTAGGGAAGAGAGCCTGGAGGGTCCAGACACCCCACGAAATATCAATATTTAGTATAAATATTTACTTTTACGCTTGTCCTTACGTCAAACTAGTGCTTCTTCAAACTGACAAAGCTGTCTACGAATCTTAATTATTTGATTGGATCTTTGGGTCATTTAATATTTAAAAATAAATTTCTGTATTACATTCTTTTTGATTTTTGTCCAAAATTTTAGTTTGCTGGCTCGATGTTAATAAATGAAAGCTTGAAATGTTTTCCTTTTTGTTTCATTTCCAATTTCAAAATTTTTTAATAAACCATCTACTATAGTTATATCTACCCCATTTGAAAGAGTATAAAATAGTAAGATGTCATCTGCCTTATAACCCACAGCCCTCAGCCGACTTGTACTAAATGAAAACATGGGGGACAGAAAAATGTAAACTAAACTGAGACATCACAACTAATGAAATTGTTTATGAAATAATGTCAAGTTAATTAAATGTTTGCTTGTAAAAACAATTATCAATTGTACTTATTGATTGGCTTATTGACAATGGGGAGAGAGAATGAGCGGGTGGGGGGGAACCAAAGCATAGGGGAGTTCCGTCAATTTACACAGTTGTCGTCTTGTCTATCGGCTTGGCCTCACCCCAATTGGAAGTCGATTGAACTCTCTCTCTCTCTATGTGTCTCTATTGTAAGTAGCCCAAAGTGCCAGTCCATGAAATGATATTGCTGGGCATTGATTTTTATAATTTATGTTAATTAATTTTGATGTCATTGTTGTTATTTTTTTGTTTTTTACTATTTTTCGTATATTGTTAATGAGCCAAACATACAAATTTCATGCTCCTCTGTATAGAGATATATATTTCTATAAATTATCAAATAGTAAAGTGGGCAAAGCCGGTTTCATATCTAACATTTTGAATCCATAAACAAGTTTCTAACTAAGTTCAGCGGATTTCACGGCTTTTAATTATAGTTTTTTTAGAATTCTGCACAATTGTTAGGAGAGACAGAGAGAGAGCGGAACACACACATAATGTTTAAATAAATGGCTACAATTATTTATGCGTCACACCCAATCGAAACGTTGTACAAAGTTTTTTTTTTGCCGCCTGGAGGTAAATGTTTTATTAATGTGTTGTAGCTATTATTATTCCTTTTGATTTGAAAATGTTTGCTAGATTTTTTATTTGCCGTTGTTGTTGTTGTTGCTGTTTCTCTATTTTATTTTTTCGTCTCTCGTTTCGTATTTTATTGTAACCATTAAATTAGACGACCGCCCGCGTTGATAGGAACTTTAATGAAGAAAATCGAATTTTTTATTTGTATTGTCTTAACTCATGCTGAGTGCTTAACTACTGTTTGCATCTTCAGTGATTAGCTATTAAATTTACTACAAACAACTCATCAATTGATGGTAGAAGGAATAGAATAAGGATTGGTATACATTGGATTAAAATTTTAAGAGTTTTCAAATTATGAATGCAGTAAAATTTTCATTATTTCACATTCCAGTTCGGATACCAAGCCGAAATTTTTGTTAAAAGTTAAACTGTCATTTCTAGAGTTCAGAAACTTAACTTTAACTAAAAAACCAATTTTAAAATATTTCGTTTTGGAATAAAGACTTTTTAAAAGTAATAAATAGTTTCTATTAAAATGATTCAATCAAATAAAAGAATCATCATTTTTGTTTTTTCGTTCTTTTAAACGTTATTTAGATAAATTTGTAGTTCTTTTCTAGAGTTTATTTTGCAAAATGAAACTTGAAGAATTCGATTTAAAATATATTTTCTAACCCAAGGTGATAAGCGATAATTTTACTGATTATACCAAGTATATGTGATATATCGCCTGTATGAAGTTTGGATTAAAGTTAAAAAACAGAATTCAAACAAAATACAGAAAATGTTAAAAATCTTGAAGAAAAATGTTCTTGCTTTATCCCAACAAGAATTAAGTTGATAAATAACAGATTTTTCTATGGATTAAGAACCAACTGAAAAGTTCAGCTTGAACATTGAGAAAAATAGCCTCCAAGTTAAAATAAAAGCATGAAAAATTTTTATGATTAATTTGTTTGGATCTAAAGTTACTTTCAATCGATTTAATAATGATTTTCAAGCCTAAAACGATGAATATTTGTTTTTATTGTTATTTATATACTTCATACTTTCTATTTTGGAAGTTCATTGATTGGCCTTGCTCCCACTTGAAAGTTCTTCAACACATCATTTCTCTATTGAGTTTAGATGTCGGTAAACAGTTTTTGAAGTGCATTCAAAAATATCAAAAACCCAAACTCAAATTTCTGATTTCAAAACCAAGTCGAATCAAGTTGAAACTTGCATGACATGCAGTTTGACACATTGTAATGACTTCAAGTGGAAAATTGTAACTATGACTGAGTTTCAGTTAAGTTTCTTATCTTATCGCTACACAGACAACGGATGTACTTTGGTGTGTGTGCGTATGTATGCGTGTGTGTGTGTCTGTGTCAGAACAACCAATATGTTTATTTATATGTCTATAGTTTTTCGTTTTTTTCACATTGACAATGTTGCTGTTGGCGGACAACTTCACTCCACAATTGCCATTCGATATTTTTGTTTGCTTTCTTTCCCCCCACACACAAACATCCATCACTTTGATGAAGTTCTTTTTGGCTGGAAAATGTTCACCCAGCTGTGGAAAAGTGTGAAAAGCATGTCTGCATTTTAGTTTTGTCTTTTCGTTTTTTTTTTGGGTCGCGTCTCAATCAGCACCTGTCAGATCTCTTGGCGCTCGGCTCTAGCAATGTCGGCATTGTGGAAATTGTAAACTCACACGGCTGTTGGAAATCAATTAAAAGAAAATTGCTTTCCACCTTCTCAGCTTTGGCTTCGACACTTTCGCTCCTTATGTTAGATACAGAAACTTTTTTTTTCTCATTTCAATCTTTTCTTTCCTTTTGCATATCGATAAACGGTTGTGGGCATAATTTATGCGATTTGCCGCAGTTTATGACAGGCTAACAAATTTTTCTTGACTGTAGTTTCTTGCCGATAAAAAATGCCGCCAGAGGCAGTACATCAAGGCCAAGAGATGGAAGCAGGAGATTATTTCGCCTGAAATTGCCATGAGGCGCATAATCGAAAACAGAATCGAACAGGCCCCAAACAGATCCAAGACCAAGGAGAGGAGATCGTAGAGCGCGTGCTCTCAAGCCTGACGTCGGCGAAACGTCAAACGTTGTAAATTATTATAGAGTCATGGAAATGCCAGCGGGGGCAAGGGGAGGGAAGGAAGGTCTATAAATATAGTTTTACTTGTTGATTGCTAAAAAAAAACGACAGCAACAAAAAGGTGAGCGACTGGCTAGCAATACTGATCATCATCATCATAATCATCGGCAGCTTGACCTGATCCACCCACCCACGTTTTCCATATAGAATGAATGCTTTTGAAGGCTTCAATTGTTGTTTGAGGTTATCGATATGTATCTTGATCCGTAAATCATCTCGCACAAGTTTATTTTTCACATATGGCATCACTAGACAAATATTTCTCGGACTCACTGCATGCCAATTATCAGCAGAGAGCAAAACGATGAACGATCGTCAGATCGAAGATCTACTCGAAACGAAGTCGTTGACGACGACAACGACGACGACAACAAACACGTCAGTCAGTGACAGATTGTGAGAGCTAAGCTCACATTTGGTTAACAATTTTAATTAATTTTGTTTTTGTTTTCGTTTTGCCATATTTTCATTCCGCCATTGGGGCGTTTACGGAATTTGCATAAATGCGTCAAGCTTAGAAAACGAGATTCATTCAGAAATGTGCAAACTTCTATTATTAATTCACTTCCACGATTCCTTATAAGTAATTCCCATGAAGAACTTTTGAAATTAAGCTTAATACTTGCAAAAGTTTACATATTTCTAATTGTTTCACATGTATTTCTTTAATTGAGAATTGAAATTTATAATTACAATTATACCTTCTTTTTTTTAGATACTTACTTATGTTTAAAATATGGTAAGATCAAATACCAAACGAAAAAAATATTTTTTCCACTACTGATGGGTCTACGTTAAGTATTATCCAATTAAAAGTATTTCATCTGAGGTGAAACTGATTAAAATTATATGAAACTACAGTTAGAAAGAAGAAAAAGATAGCCAGAAGAAGAACTGCCAACGGCAAGCAATAAATCTATGAAATTTAATTAGAAACGAAGTGCACTTACTGAAGATTTCTATGGCAGCAAAGCCAATAAAAAAATGAACATAAATTATTCCGACACCAAAAGTTATGACTTTTTTTTTAAGCTGAATTCATAATTTTATAGCAATTCAAATGGTTTTGCCAATCCCAGTTAATTTTGTAACCTATCAAATAGACACTTAAACTTCATCTCTTTGCTCTCTTTGCTTCCTGGTTTTTTCTTTCATTTTTGCATTAAGCCTTTAGCTGTGTTTTTCTTTGTTTTCCGCCGCCAATTAATTTTATTTTTTTTTTTTTTTTTTTTTTTTTTTTTTTTTTTATTTTTTTTTTTTTTTTTTTTTTTTTTTTTTTATTTGATGCGATATCAGGTTGATGATCGATTTCTTTATATTTTTTTTTTTTTTTTTTTTTTTTTAATATGATTTCTTTTGCTGTGTCTAACCGATATGCCCCCAACTTTATAGGGTGTCTGGTCACCAGAAATGTCTAAGTGTGGCTTTTATATGTGAGAGGGTGGTTCACTTTCGTTTTTTTTTTTTTAAAAATCTTTATTATTTGTATTGAAAATTTTCTTCTCTTCGTTGAAAACCACCTTTCACTGCGCGCACACTTTTCCCAGGAGTGGACTGTATTTGCACAAAACCTTTATTTTTGGATTTAATGTAGCACTGGATATGTTTGTAATTTTTGTCACATTCACACACTCTGCTTGCATATACATATATATCTTATATGTAGGAGATCACTTTTTTCGTAGGTTTGATTCACTGCATACATACATATGTGTTAATATTTTTTTGAAATTGCGAAAAAATATATATTGGAAATAGGCAAATAAAATATGGCGCCTTATATACTTGGCCTATATATGCCAAAGTGCGAGGAAAAAACTTGAAGTGGGCGAACCAATATGGCGCCTTATGTACTGGACACATATATATGTATGAAAATTTGGGGACCAAAATTTTCTCTCCTTTGAGGAGGAAAAATTTGCGCGAAAGTAATTTTTACTTGGATTAGGAGAATCAATGGCAACAATTATATGTATGTGAGTATGGGTACGGATGCTGGAGGCATGTACATGTACTCATATACCTATAATTTGCAAAAAAATTACTTAGCTTGAAATATGGATGAAATTCCACCGATGCTAGTGGTTCGAGAGGATCTTAGTATCCGGCTCGAAGGACCAAATGTATTCGTAGGGGGGTTGAATTTCCTAAGTAGGCAGCTAAATGAATTTTTTCCTTAAAATGTCTTCCTTCAAGAAATTGGGCACTGCAGCAATCTCACTTCAATGTTCTTTTTTATTCACTTGTAAGTTTGACACTAAAACTAGCTTAATTAAGAGCAGGGCACCAAGCCCCGCTTGGAGCGAAGTGTGGGGAGTTCTTTCGTGGGGAGAGCGATGGGACATCAAGCGGCGAGTGAGCTTCGCCTTTAACCTTGTTGCCGTTGGCAATTAATAAATATTAACGCTTTTTCCACTACCTTTATTTATTATTATTTTTGCATTTGCCCCGCCAGCAGTTCGATTGCTTTGCATTGACTGAGGCGTATTGAGTTTCATAATTGAATTTCAATTTGAATTTTTTCAAAAATGTAAGCCGGTGAAAGTGAATTGCAAATTTTCAATTCACTTAAGACTATTTCCACATAAGCCACACTATTTTGTTTGCCTCTTTTTTTTATGGGCACTTCGTGAGTATTAAGAAAACAAAAATCATAAAAATAAAACAAAAATTCGTTGTGCTTAGTTAACGAATTTCCTGTGTTGCGCAGTTATAGCAGGTGCACTGAGCACTGAAGGGAAGTGAGTTGGGGGAGGAATGCTTCTAAAAAAACACACACACAAAAAGCACCGAAAAACAATAATGACCAAAAGATTATGCAAATATTTTGAAAGCCGAAAACGGCGTCATATATGTGACATTATTCTGATACTCATCAGAAGGGGAGTGTATTGGTTGGCCCGAACGAGAAGAGGGTAAAATTTTTCCTGTTTATGTTATTATTTTAACACTTAACACTTTGATTTATCGTTTGTTAATAACGAAACTTTTAAAATGGAATTATTATTATTATTTTTTTTGATGAATATTTTGCATTTTTCCCTTACTTCTATAAGACTAGCAAAGTATTTTAAGAACAAACGCCAAAAGTTGTACGTTTTTGGTAGCGATGACACAGTTTCGATGGTCAAGCGATAGGCAGGCAAAATTGACCGAGAAATCAACTTATCGAATCTCAACTTAAAACCAAAAACATTTTTCATTACAACAGACACGAAAGTTAAACAATAATCACATCTTAGAAAGATTCAACCGATAGAGATTCAATAAACAATTTCGTACCAAAAATTAGACCTTTTGGTTATTCCTCCCATGTGTCGTTCACTTAATCGCGAATCTCTTAGAAATCTCTCAGTCTTCAGAAAACAATATAAATTTTCTGTAGACGGAACTCGGGAGACTGAAAACTGTACCCCAGCCAGGGGAAATAAGCCAATCAAAAGACAATTTGACGGCTATAGCTCTAAAAATTAGAAGAATTTTCCAGGGTATTAATATAGCATCGTTAACCAAAACGAACTTGGTTTTCTGTTCTCAGACTTAGTTTTTTAATGTTGAACGGCATCGTAAGAAGTTGTTTTTTTATTTTGTGTGTTTTTCTTTGCGTATTTGTGTCATATGCAAACGAGATTTAAGCATAATGTGAAAACGAAATACGATAGCCCAAAAAAAATAGCAACGGACAAAAAAACAACAAACTATATAAACAGGCAGAGAAAAATGTTTAAACAAAAACATTTGGAGTGTAAATAATGAGTTTTGCCGTTGACAGTTCGAAGCGGTTTAACTGGAAATTGAAATCTATAAAGCTATCAAATAAATTAAGTTCAAATTTTATACTTAATTTGTTTTCGCGTTCTTCTTTTGTTCATTCATTAGCCATTTGACCGCAGAAACCACAATCAAGCAAATGGTTTCCAAGTATTTAACTTCATGTTCAACATTAAGATTCACACCTGGCGAATACTTATTACAATCGCCCAAAGGGCATCATGATTATGCCATTAAAATTACTTCAGCTTCGCCGACATTTGTCAGTTATAATGACACATTAAAACGAAGAGAGACAGAGAGACAGGGACGGAGACAAACTGACAGCGAAACAATCAACATCAAGTGGCAACTCAGACAATTGTCCGAGCTCGACTCAAAGTCACAAACGGAAGTTATTCACACAAGGCTGCCAAGTGCTGATTTCATTCATCGCCAAAACAAACAAAAACAGCTAAGAAAGAGAGAAAAAATATGAAACTTGACTTGAATTACTACTGCCAATTGGCAAGTATGTACATATGTGTGTACATTGAAATATTCTGCCAAAAAAAATAATAACAAATTCAAATGGCAAACCAATTTAACAACTTTCTCACCATATTTCAAAATTCAACAGGTTAACCAGCCACGCAGGTTAAAACCAAAATGCATATTGATATATGATTGAGATTGAGTCCAATTGAAAATGCCCTTAAATTTAAATCAGAAGACGAGAGAGTTGGTAACCTAAGAAGCATAAAAATCAATTTATTTTAATCAATTATGTGTTAGCCTGATTTTTATGGCCTTTAAAGAACATTAAAGACTACAAGTTTGAAGCAGCTCAAAGTATTCTTTGTTCAAAGCTAAATTTGATATGACAAAACCTATAATAAAATTGTGTATATACATATGTAACACAATTTTATTTCATTGTTTAGCAACAATGGGATATAGTTAAGGTTTTTAGTCCTCTGTTAATTACTTTGTTTTAATAACCTAAACGTTAACGGCTTAGTAAACCTGAGCACGAGCTTGATTATGTTATAGTCACCCACTTTTTAAAACTTCCTTTAAATGCAGAAATTTTAATTTTTTTAGTAGTTATTGATTAGATATTAAAATCTCCCAGCATCAGCTTCAGTTATACGATAGTTTGTTTTGCATTAACAAAATTACAAAACCACAGATTCAGCGGCACCAGGATATAAGAAGGTAAGGCACACTGGACTCAAGACAGCGACTTTATAATACTTCCTGCACCTTGCTTTACCGGAGAGTTGGAGACTGGGTCCAATATATAGCAGCTGTACAACGAATTCCGCAGCATTCGCGGCCATAAAACTAAAGTTTTCGCCCACAGAACTCAAGACATCGGCTGTAAGATTAAGCCTGTAGCTTTTAGTTTAATATGTCAACAAACATTGTACTGTTAGATAGTTTAATAGGGCAGGTTCATATTTTAATATAATCCAATTTGTATTGACAGCTCAGACATGCTTACATAATAGCAATTAGGTAGAACATGCTATCGATTGACAGTGACAGCTGTTAAAGCTCAAGTTTTATTGTCTTAGATGAATGGAGCTTAGTAAGTAATTTTTATATTGTCAAAGGCTTAAATTTAACATAGTAAATATGAGAAGCTTAGATAGATTAGAGATAACAAGTCTTATAGACCTAGTCAAAAATTGTGAGCCTACATCATTAGGCCCATTATTCCGAAAAGTAAATTTCTACCCTAAAGTCTGATACTTTGCTCAAGAATTGAATCTTGAATTTTTGAATCCTTTTTCCTTTAATGTTTTTTCTATTATTATTTTTAGTTTTTTCTATACTTTTAGACTATGCTTAAGAGCTTCCCAGATAGCATTTTAAAAACAACAGCTTCTTTTAAAAACTAAAGCACTAAATGTCATGTTTCACATATTAAGATACGAACTGTTGGCTTTCCTCTTACTGAATAGTTGAATTACTTCTTGGTGATTGTTTTTTAAAAAAGGAGAAGATTTTTTCAACAAATTATACGAATAAATAATTAAGGAAAATACATTTTTATAACAATTAAGGTAAAAAAGAAGAAGCAACGAATTGGCTGGTTGTCAGTCTCGTATTAAGTTCTACATATTATAAATATCTTCTTATTGCTAACATCTGAAACATTCTTAGAAATAAGGTTTAACAATAAACTATAATAACTTTAACCCTCTATATATGTATTTATAAGAAACATGAATAAATTGTCGTTTTAGTTTGCCCAAATTCCCCAAAAATTTTGTAAAAATATAAAATAAGTGCAACAAGAAATATCAGAATACAATACCCTTAACAATACCCTTAACTTTGCCAACTGCATAAATCAAAATAAAAAAGAAAAAACTGAAGCTCGAGTTACCAAAACGGACAAAAAAGTGCAGATTCAAGCTGTTCTTTTTTTTATTAAACTTTTTTTCCCCCATCTCTCGTCTTCATTTCTGATGACTGCTGAAACCGGCTGGCATAATCACAGAGAGGCAAAGCCAGAACTTGGGGCACGACGGCGCAAAATAACTTGCAGCGTGACTGGATAAAATGCCAAGCCACACACAGCAAAAGTATAAAACGAAAACCAAAAAAAAGTAAACCTAAAGCTGGCTTCTTCCCTAGTCTCAGGCCAATCGTCGCCAGTCGGCGAAATTCAAACAAATCGCTCAAACAATGCTACAAAAAAACAAAAAAAAAGCAAAACAAAAAACCAAATCGAATACAAAGCCAATTTTTTTGACACGACTCTCCATGCAACTTTGTAGCCCAAACTATTGTTGTTGTTTTTTTTTCAGTCAGAGATATTAGAAAACCGCACAACGCACAAGAGTTTCTCAAATCCTTCGATTTCATTAAATAGATTAGAAAAACGTGTATTCTCAGACGCTTAAAACTTGATTTTTTTGATCAAGCATATTAACACGCAATTTAAGCGCTCTTAATCATTAGGAAAAAACGCATTAAATTACATTTACTTTGAGTGCAAAAAGTTTTTAAACTGAGAATAAAATTTCAGTTAGGTTTAACTTGTTTATTGTATTAATATCCAAAATTAATAATTATGTTGGAGCGGCTATTAACTCCTTGAAGTTTCACAGAACAAAAAATATTGAAATAACCATTATCTTAATATCATGCTAGATTTATTTTACAAAATTTTTGAAACTTGCTTGCGTCAGAGTCTCAAAAAACCCCCTTAAATATTTTAGAAATGTCAAAACTCTTTGAAAAGTTTAATATTTGGCTGAGATTATAAGTAGAACGGATTTATAAGGCTAAAAATGGCGAAAAGAACTTGATAAAAACAGCGAATCATTTGGTTTTATTAGCTCAATTTATACCTTTAAATTTTGATTTTGTTTAATGAAATAGAGACCAAAATCTTCGAAGTTTTGTAAGAAAATTAAAATTTTGAGTATGTACAAAATATACAAAGTAATTTATTTCAAAATCTGTTTCATTATAATAATAAGATGAAGTGTCGAAGCACAAAGGAGGCTAAAATGATTGACAGTCGATCTATAGTAAATGTAAACTTTATTTCTAAACCAAATTAAATAAAATTCGTTCCTTTACTCAAGTTATTTGTAGTGCAAAGCATTATTGACCAAAATAGACGCAAAATTAAGAATTTTGACTTTTTGCAACATCCTCTTCAATTCGCGTTGGCAAGAGTTTGTCTCGCCTATTTCACACAATCGTTTAATTTCTTAATTTGGCAAGACTCAACATTTGCCATTTTATTCAAATATTTAAAACTTTTTAAACATATCAATCAAAGGTTTCTGTAAAAGTTTCTTCAGCGAACTATAACCTTTAATCCTTAACAGTTTAAATTAAGTTGGCATTATGACTGAAATGTCAATACAATCAGCAAATCGTCATAAGTCAAGTGACTTCTAGCACTCAGTGTAGCTGCATTCATTAAAGCCTTTTAGCCAAATCCACTTAAATGTTGTTGTTAATGTTGTTGTTGTTGTTGTTGTTGAGCTACTGGTGTTCATAACTTGGCTAATGAGAGTCACTAAAACAAAGCAAACACCAAACGAGAGAAACAACAAAAAAATGAAATTGTTGACTGCTCAAGTTTTAGTTGCAGCTAACAAATTTGTAAGCATTAAGTTTTTTTGATATTTTGTTGCAGTTGTTGTGGCTTGTATTGTTGTTGTTGTTGTTGCTTATGTTTTTTGCTATTGCTTTTTTGTGTCTCTGTCTATTTAAGTTTATTATGATGGCCTTTTTGCACTCGTCGGACATTTATTGGCTTGTCTTGTTTATTAGTATTTTTTGTTTTCTGTGGTTTTATTTTATTAGCCAAGTTCATGTGGTCCGAGGGTCAATACTACCAGTTTGTTGTTGTTGGTGTTGTTCACTTACTTATAAACAAGGCGTGGTTAAATGTCTTATGAATGCTTTTCTGATGTTTGATGGATAACACTCAAACTGAAAGGCAAACTAGGTGTTGTTGCTATTGCAGTTTCTCAATCGATTTTTTAAACCTCTTAAGCAAACTTAAGCAACATGAGTTCCACAATTATGTGAACTATGTGGGTACTCGGACGGCATAAGTAGTGAGAGACAAATTGCCAAATGCTTTAAACGGTGTCCAAGCCAAACCCAAAAAAAAAAAAGAAAAACAAAAAAAATGTTAAAAAGATCTTTGGATCAAAGAAACCGCCGCACAAGACAATGGCTGAAAACACAAAACAATGGCAATTATATTCATGAACAATGGATATATGTATATCTATCCAACAGTTGGTCAATTTGAGACAATAATTTGATCGATCATTAATGGTTCTTTAAGCCAAATGTTGAAACTTATGATATGCTCAAAAGCAATCGATCTTTTTTTTGAAATCTCAAAAAAGTCAACCAATCGACAACTTATTTTAATAGGATTCTTAAAGACAGTTATACAAAAGTTTTTCAAGTCTTAAGTTTTTTATTGCCCTGCTGAAAACATTTCGAAACATTTTTTGAATCTTATTATTTATGTGATTCTGACCGAAAAAGGTTAAACATTATCTGAAATATAGATATATTTGCCTTGTGTAAATATATCCCCCGAGATTCGGTCTCTCGTATACACTGAGATATCTGATGGGCCGTTGGGGCGGACTTCGCCTATCGCTTGTCAACGAGTTTCATGATCAAACTTAACCCATTGTGACCCATTGTATGCTTTTGTCAGATTGGCACGCGAGTCAGCCCCATCTCTCTTTCGCATAGCTTGCGTGCTTTTGCTGGTTTGGCGGCAGCTACTTGAACAAACAAACCAAAAGGAAAGAAAAAAAAATAAAACCTACAAACTCGCCAAGCTTATTAAAATGCAATCAACTTGGAAACACAGGAAGCCCCTGGCACAGACAGCCATGATACAAAAGATACAGAGAGCAGCAGCAGCAGCAGCAGAAGTTGGAGATCTACTTAGCTGGTTTTGACCATAAGTCGAAGTGGGGCCAAACCGCCTTCAAAACTATGCGAGGCATTTGTGTCAAACACGCGACCCAGTCTTGGTCTGTTTTGTTGTCTTGTCTTCCCGGCTAAAAAGATACAAAAAAAACAACAATTGGCGACAACATCTCGATGCTGCCAGTTGCCAAATGTGCAACCACAACTATAACCACAACCACCAAGAAGCAGCACCACCAAATTGGCAACTTGCTTAGAAAGTCGATGACAAGACACAGTATCAGTAGCCTTTTTGAAAAGAAAGTCAATGCAGTATCTATAGATAGATTTTTTATACCCTATAGTCCCACAGCTCTTAACTTTCAAAGGTTACCTTTGAATGGGATTGATCCATTGATTCATCAGTTTTCAAATACACCTTCTTTTTATACCCTTGCAGAGGGTATTATAAAATTGGTCAGATGTTTGTAACGCACAGAAGGAGACGTTTCCGACCCCATAAAGTATATATATTCTTGATCAGCATGAGAAGCTAAGTCGATATAGCCATGTCCGTCTGTCCGTCTGTCCGTCTGACCGTCTGTCCGTCTGTCCGTCGGTGCGTACGCGTTTTACTCAGCCATCTTAAGAGCTATCGGGATGAAATTTTTTTTGGGAGCTTTTTTTTACCCGGGTGAGATAAAGTATGAAAATCTTTGGGATCGGACCACTATATCATATAGCTCTAGAAGAAACATTTTTGCAAAAATTGGAGTATCCCCATGAAATTTACCAATATGATAGTAATAGATATAAAATCTCAGATCCCAAAATTTGAATCTGACCCGATAAATAGAACACAAGTTACAGTCAATATAAATCGGTTCAAACGCTGCCGGCAGCGCTGCTTGCTGCCTACTACTGCCATCATCAAATCAACAGAGCACACGCATACACACACAGACGCAACGCTACATGAACTGTATGTGTATGCGTGCCGTGCTTTGCTTAGAAAATGATGGAAGAAGAAAAACTTGTGGTAAAAAGAGAAATAATATTTTGTTTGTGTATTGATGAATTGAGTTGCAGGGAAAGAAATTTCAAAAAGGAAAAATATTATTGCCAAGTATACTGCAAGGGTATATAAACTTCGGCATAGCCGAAGTTAGCTTCTTTGATATTTTTAAATTGAGAAGATTGATTTCGAACTAAAGAAACGAGATTCGATTAATTTATTTCTATAACATAGAGTCATCTTTCAATCCATCCTTAAGAAGGACCCTTTTCAACTTCTTTTAAAATCAAGAAATATAAAATATAGTTTCAACTTTCAATCCATTCTTAGGAAGACCCCTTTTCGACTCATTTTGATATCAAGAAATATTAAATATGGTTTCAACTTGAAACTGTAACCTCCTACTTCAAAGATAGTCTTAATAATGCTCAATATTTACGTATATATGTAAAATTCCTTAAGTGACCCACCTATAAATGGCGAGTTTTTCCAAAGAAAGGAGTCTTATTCGGTTCTTAAAAACGACAAAAATTCGGAAGATAATTTTTGAGCGTTATTTACCTTTACCCGTATTCATTCAGCGATGAGTTTATCTAATATTTATTGTATGTTGACTACTTTTTGGGAAATAAGATAGGTAATCAATGTTGTCATTTAAGAAAATCACCGATTCAATAGTTTTTAACCAATTTTCTGTTATCAGTGACATATCCTCAATGAATAAAATGGTTGTTATTTCGTCATACAAGAACTAGGTGAACATCTCTCTGAATAAAGCTAAAATGTTGATATCCAAGTACGATTTGCCACGTGAAGCGAACCATTTCACACACAAAGTCTACGTCTAGATTCCGCATTGACTATAATCGAATAATTTTGACTGTTTCTTCCGTCTGTTAAGGTTCCCAATGGTAAGTTTACAATAACTTGCATTAGATCTTAGTCACTTACGGAATTAACCACACCAAGAACTTGGAAATAAGTTAATATATTGCAAATCCCACCATTTTTTGAAATTATGCTATAATCTTTTAAAATTATTTTTTCTAAAGGTCTATGTGAAGTGGGCACTTCAATTATCATTATTATGACAATCTTAACAAACAAATCAGACGGCTGGTTTTATTTTTAAATTGATTCTTCTGATTCCGTTGCTTTTAAATGTAATGTATAATTATATATAGCAATATCAGAACTTTAAACTCTCAAAATAATATCAAACACTTTTTATCAAAAATACTTTAAGCAATATTACTAGATATCTAGCAGTCGTTGCTCTGTAGAATATAAGGAAGTCATTTCTGCGCTCTAAGGAATAACTACAAAAGAATCTTACATATTTTGCACAATTTACTTACATTTTGTTGAAGTTTTTTTTTTTGGAAAACTGTTGTTAGTTATTGCTGATGTTGCTGCTGCTGCTGTTATTGTTGTTGTTGTTGATGTGCTGCCAGTGGTTAGTTAGTTATTGCTCCTCATTGCCTCGTTCAATTAGCAGCCACTGTGGCCTCCGCATCATTAGCTGTTCAGGGAGAGATAGAGACAAACTTAGTAGACTGCTGGACGTTGTGCACCTAAAGGCAAAAACTTTTTTGAAGAACTTCAATTGCACTTTTTGTTTTTTCGAACAGTTGTTGTTGTTAGCTTGTATGTCTGTTTTGTTGCTGTTGTTGTTGGTAAACGTTGCCAGTTGCATGTTAATTAAGCGCACCTTGACTGCATTTTCCCTGCTGTTGTTCACAGTAATTGTTGTTGTTGCTTTTGTTGCTGTTGTGGTTTTTAGTCATGGGTCCATGCTTCATTTATGCTGAGCAGGCAACTCGGCTTAAGCTTTATGGCATAACATTTGTTTTATGTCAACTTGATGAGCAGTTCAAGTATCTATTAGATAAATTGTAGACACGTTTTAGCATTCTGCCTTTTCATTGCAGCCGCAACGAAATGCAAATCAACTAAAATAAGAAAGTCTAATAAGTTTCCCCTTCCTCTCTAGAAACACACACAGCAAAATAAAAAATAATAATTTATTACTTTTAACTTGCCCATATGTTACTCAAATAGTTTTTCCCTCTAACATTGCTTGAATACTCTTCTAAAAATTTAATTAAGTTCTTATTTCAAGAATTTAAAATATTTTTTAACGTTTCTAAAACATTTTCGACCTATCAACTGTTCCATTTTAAATGGCTTTTTAATTGTTTTCTGTTTCTATTTCTAAACATTTTATTTCTTTATTGAATTCTAAAATAAATTAGCTAGAAACTGAAGAAATTTTCAAATATTTCTAAAGATTTATTTTCGATTAAAAATACTTTTTAAATAGTTTTAAATGCGTTATTGATTTTAAGGAATCCTTTAAAACTGAAATATAGAAAATAACATCAAAGGCTCTTTTATTTATTAACTAAAAACTAAAATATATTTAAATATAATTATTTAAGGAGTTTGATAATTCAAATGTCGACTAAACACTTTTCTAAATTTCTGTTATATTTCTAAGCATTTATAAATGTTTTTTTAAATTGAATTAATTATATAAGAAAAGGGAAACATCTAATTGGACTTTTTAATACAATTCTTATGTTGTTTTCCATTTTTATGAAATTTTAAACATAACAGCAATTGAAAAATAGCGAAATTAAGAATTAAACTTTTTCAAGAATCGAACAACAAACTGATTTGAAATTTCTTTAAGTACTTTATAAGGCAATTAATTTAATAACAAATTTTATTAAATCATTTTTTTTACTTTAAGCATTAACTAAGTTTTTATGATATTAGTAAAATTCTAAACTCTATTTTTTTTACTATTGCAAATGATTGAATATTTTTTGATTACTTTTCAATGGAATGCATTTAATTGAAAAATATTTCCCCTACTCTTCTTGTCAGAGAATCTTTAGAACTCTTAGAACTTTTGAGGTCCAAAACTTGACTACATATGGTAAAATTTCATTCCAACATTTATGGCCTTGCTGTTTACCATATCTAACCCATATGCATATACATATCAGTTTAATATGTTTCTGATCTTGGTTTTGTTTTTTCTCTCTGTATTTGAAAAAATTCTTGAAAAAGACAGCCCACTCATAAGTCAAGCTTAAATCAACTAAGAATTTTTGCGTTGGTGGCTTGAAACTTTGGCCAAATGCCATTTAGATTTCAGTTTTATTTGGATGAGTTGAAAACCAAAAACAAAAAAAAAACACGCTCATACACTTGATATAAAAAATACTTCAGTTAAGCCAGAACTGGCCGTGTCGTGGGTTGATTTTAGTGCGAAAAAATAAAAAAAAATTTAATGACTTAAATGATGGCTTAATCTCACGAGAGAGTACGTTACGAAATCCAAATCCGAGAACGATTTCTTACTAGTCATTGCAGGTGCAAAGCTACTGAGTTTGTCTGACAGTCTGTTTGTCTCTCTGTCTGTCTGTCTGTTTGAATGAAGGAGAAAGAGAAGGCCTTTTTTAGAATTTCCGAGATGAGTTTCTAATGCACTTTTAATGATTGCTTGCAGCTTTTTTTTATTTTTTCTATATATTTTATGTTTTTTATTGGATTTTTCTTTAATTTGTTCACGCACCTGTTTCACTTTTTACGGCTCAAAAGCATCTATCCGACCAATTACAAAAAAAACACACACACACATACAATCGAAAAACGTTTAATGATTACAACGAAACCAAAAAGCCGGATAATTTGTGCCACACAGTTTTCCCACACACAACCAGCACAACCATCCGAAACAACACAAACACACACACTCCAACACACAGTCTTTTTGGAAATTGATTGGATTTTGAGGGAACTCCGCGAAACGTTGTGGCAAGCAGCGCGTCCGAACAGCAACTGCAAGTTGTTGATGTTGCAGCCTGCCACACAATCCGTGATGCTGCCAGCCTCATTCACATTCACTACGAGAGAGCATCTCTCGGCCAACTCTTTCCGTGTTGCTAGAGTTCTAACAGCCAATAGGCAACTAAGTTTCTATGTATGCGTTTTAATTAACCTTTTATTATTTCTAGTTTGTATCGTGTAGTATTTAATTTTATTTTGTATATTTTGAAATGCGTCGCGTTTTGATGTTATTCGTTGGCCGCATTGCCCACTACTGAAAGCCAGGTGCGACGACAACGACGATGGCCAACACACGATGACGATCAAGAGCAATTGAAACGCGACTTGGGCGAAACACGAGCGCGGTCAACAGAGCGAATCAAAATTGTATATCAATGGGTTAACTTGGCTTATTTAACTGAGCCTGGCAACATGTATGACTCCCGGCAAAAGCAAATGTTGCAGCAACATGTGGCCAGACAATGTGTTGCTGGTGGAGGAAAATTTGCTTCTGCATTTGTTGAGTTCTCTAAGAAAATTGGAGTAAATAAGAAACATTGAATTTCTTTAAAACAAATGTTTTTTAAACCTATTTAAAAGAACTATATTTTTATATACATAAATGCAAATTGTAAAGCCATCCAATACAAGCCGAAGGCCTTAAGAAAACTATAGTTTGAAGGATTATACCATAGATAATGCCAAAACTACATTACCTCAGATGATCAGCAATAAATTACCTGAGTATTTATGTCTCAGCATCTAAAAATATACCTAAGTTTAATATTTCACCAAAAATGATTTATCTGGTTCTTTAAAATGATTTAAACAATAACAATGTATAAAAATGAGAAAAGACAACTGGAAGTAGCTAACTTTGGTTAAGACAAATTTCATATATCCCTTGTAGTGCGGGGCATTTTAAAATCTTTAAATTACTCAAGAAATTTGCTTGAATAAGTTTCTTTTTCGATTAGTTTTGTATTACATAAGATCAATATACAGAGATCTGTTAGGTTAGGTAACCTAAGACTTTTTTTTAGTTTAGTTTTCCCGGCTTCTAAATAACTTGATGGAATAATTCCTTTTGTAATTTGTTGGTTATTGTATTCAGCTGATGAACCGTAAAAATGGTCTTCTTAGTTTATTCCGTTTTTTCCACAGGCGCATTTGAAGAAGGAAATATATACCAAATTTCATATAAACCCCGCTTTAATAAAATATACATGAAATTTTTGTATAGCAAAATCTGCTGATGAACAAACTTGGAGGTTTTTGAACAGACAAGCCCTTGAGGAATATAAAATGTTTTAAATGCTTAAGGCGTTTATTCTTGGCTAACTCTAATATGATCGTAAGAATAAAAACCTTCTTGGTAAGTCTAATATGCTCCTTACCAACAAATTCGAATGCCATGTCCACTTACCCGCACATAAAGCATATGTTCTGATAATTAATCGTTTTAAATTGACCGAGTGCCATTAATTGCATACATATATTTTAGGTTCTTTCGACTCCTTTTAGCAACATGTTGCAGAGTTCATTCTCTCTTACTGTTTCTCTATCCTCTCACACATCTTCTCAGTTAGCAACTCTCTTTCTCTCTCTCTGGTTACACATTTTCATTCACCCTAATGCAAATGAATTTGATGGCAACTCAGGTAGACGCATTATTCCTGGAGTTCTATGCTTCAACAAGGCCAAATTCTTTGAGTTTTAAGAACGTGCCAGGATTGCATTTAGCTTGTTGGTTTATGTTGGGCTCGTCTTCCTTTGATGCTTCTGAATGGACTGAACAATAAATATTCCGCCTTGATTGTGTTTGACTTTAAGGCCCAAAAGATCTTATGGCATAAATCACACACACACACACACAAATTAGGAAGACTCTTGGAAGGGGAGAGAGAGAGAAAGAACAGGATCAGCACTGACCTGCGGGTTAATTGCTGACAATTTTGCAGAACCAAGTTTTAGTAGTACATAGTGAGAGGATTTTCTTACTTTTTTGTTTTGATGATGATGGTAATCTTTATTTATAGTCTCTACATACAAGAGAGACATACATGTGTATGTGTGTGTTTGCGTGTCCAAAAGGCGCTTAGTCGGCCAGAAGGAAGCATGGGTAGGGGCTTACCCCTATGGGCAATGCCAATTGCCATGGTAACAAGACTCGACAGTCCGACAGTAAAATTCAACTCGCAAAACCATCAATAAGCAGCTGCCTATGGGCCAGACCAGGTTTAGATTAACGACAAGAAGAAGCCAGAGCAGCACCATCAGCAGCTCTAGATGAGGTGGAGCAGGAGAGACAACAGCAACATCGGCAGGAGTTGAGAGACTTAACCATGTTTGTTGCCAGCGGCATGCTAACGAAGTTGACAACTTGATGACATTTGATCTCTTCTGTGGAATCTGTGGCAAAACAGCCACAAAATGACTCCAATGAGCAGATGAGACAACATATCTAGCCACAGATCCAGGCACATGCAACATCAGAATGCGAATTTTTCTATTACAAATCTTCCATTTATTTATATCAAAAAATTGCAACACCCATGATGTAAAAAATGAGCCTCAAAAAAAAGTTAAGGCTTAATTATTGAGGATTTCGACTAGTATATGAACTAAATATATGAACTAGACTAAATACTCCAACCCCCTTCAATAATTTACAGTTTGGCTTTTGCTGTCACAACCTCTGGCGCTCGGGCCTTCTCCTCTGTCTCCTGCACTTGTGGCAAAAGATTGCCCAAAGCAAAAATATTCTTTGGATCCAAATGCTTTTTGGCTGCCCCAAATAAGGAGCTGCCCGTTTCGGTAACTGCATCGCGATACCAATGACTACGTATTTTGCCCACACCATGATGATGGGATAAGGAACCACCGCAGGCAAGAATCTCATCGCGTGCACTGTGCTCAATGGACTCGAATAGCTCTACCGGATCCTCCACATCAATGGAGCGAAAACCAAAATAGAAATAAATACAAGCTCCGGCATCATAGGTTTGTGTCACGCGACAGGACACGGTGTAAAAATTAATCTGACGTTTTTGGCACTCCTGCAAGAAAGGATAAACATAAATGAAAAATTCAATTCAATTGTGATCGACTGTTTGGACTCACCGACATCACACGCTGTTTGACCGAACGACAAAGCAAGCTGCAACGATCCCAGGGCACTGAAGTTTCAAAGGATTCAGCCACAATGCCCTGATGCAGGCCAAAGTCCTGTGAACACAAAGGTAAACAATTAAATGATGACATACACATTTCATCTCTTTACTAACTCACCCTAATGTAGGCTATGACAAAGGTCAGTATATAGCCTCTCTCGCCATTCTGACCACCTGCCGGAAATCCTTTAAATTTGGCTGCTATTTCATAGATCAATGCCTCCTGCCGTTGCACATCTTTCAAATCACCCTCAAAAAGTAGCGTGGCAGCACAAATTTGATTTAGATCTATACCCTTCCATGAGGTAACATAGTGCTGCTTTAGGGCATCGACACAGCTGTCGAACCAACTTTTCTCGGGCTTCAGAGCCTGACCGAACATAAACTGTTCATTGTCCATTAGACGCACCGAGGCAGGTTGACATCGGCGTAGCGCCACTTCGCGCATAAACTGGACACCCAACTCAAAGTTGGGAAAGGCCAAGGAACCATAACGCTTAACCGATGGCAGGGGGCGCACTTTCAGCACAACTTCGGTTATGACACCAAGAGTGCCTTCCGAGCCGAGTATCATGTGATTAAAGTCGGGTCCAATACTCACACGCGGTGCACTACACTCGCGCTCTAGTGTGCCCGTCGGGGTAACCATACGCACACGTACCACAAGATCCTCAATATTGCCATAGACATTTTTCTTCATGCCCGAGGCACGAGTGGCCACCCAACCGCCTAGAGTACTGAACTCATATGAATCGGGTTCATGACCGACAGTCAATCCCTGTTCCTGGAGCACACGTTCCAAATCTTGACCCACTACGCCAGATTCAAAGCATACGGTGAGGTTTTCACGATTAAGCCAAAGCAAACGATTCATTTGAGATGTGTCCAATACGCAAATCATACGCTTCTCTCCTTGCGGACAAGTAATAGATCCAGAAACACTAGTTCCCCCGCCAAAGGGCAACAGCATCACATTGTGCTTATGGGCCAAACCCACTAACTGTACGACTTCATCGTGGCAGCGAGGCCAAACGACCAAGTCAGGTATACGTTGGAATTTATGATGCCACAGGCTATAGATGTCACTCAAAGTCTGGCCATGACAGCGCACCAAACGATCAATGCCCTCCTGAGAGTAATCCACCTTCGTAGTGCCTCGCAGTTCATTCAAAAAGGGAACATTCTCAACGGGCCTGGGATAGGTTTTGGGTAGCTCGGGAAACGGTTTACTCGGATCGACAGTCAGTTGAAATTTCTGTTGCACCCATTTGGTGAAAGTGCGCAACTCGCAACCACCCAAAGGATATCTGCAATACGAAAAGGAGGGGATGAAATTTCAGTCGTCGTTTCTCTTTCCTCTACTTACTTTTCACCGCGAAAACAGATGATGCCATCCTGTCCATAGAACTGTGAATCATTGTAGCCCCAACCGAACCATTTAAGTGCTTCTTGCCTACATATAAACAGATAGACAATGTTGAGTACATATAATATTATTGATAGCCTCGAGAGATAGATAAGCCTTTACGATAAAAGTAGTTTTCTCACCTCTTCTTGGGTATAACACTTTCCACATGTCGCGACAAACGTGAATCTAGATTATGGGCTGACCCCTCTCCACCCGCCGGCAATGTGGTATTCCCTGTATTCCGTCTTGCAGCCATTTTCACTTAAAAAATATTTCCTTTTCTACTAGATTTTTTCTTTTTGAAAACTTTTCCTTTAATTGTACGCACACACACAGACAGAAGACACAGAAAAGGAAAATCGATTTTCCTTCTGTACGGCCTACTAAATTACAATATTTTTTCTATTTAAATTGACAGTAAAAAGTCGTGCCACTTTGTTTTATCTAATTATTTATGCATTTCTATATCAACTACAAAAATTGAATTACAACAACTTTGTCTATATGATTTTGTTTTTAGGTTTTCCTTCCCGGTCTCTTTGCGGCATTTGGTGCACGCTGTTTGGCTTTGTCCACACGACTGCGAATGAGAGAGAAAAAATAGAATGTACATGAGTTACCCAAACACACACACACACACAGAGATAGAGAGAGCTAAAGCCCCCCCACTTAGGGTGGCAAACACCCTAAACAGAGGGTGGTGGGGGAAAGAAGACAGACAGAGTGTGAGAGAGACACCTAGAGAGATAATAAAGAGACTATCGCACGATTCGGAATCGTACATATGTGAAATGATAAAAATTTATGAGAATCTTAAAATCGAGTAGTCCTCGATTTCAAAGTTATCAGAAATATATGTAACAATGCTTCTCGTTCCCCCATAAAAATTCATTATCAAACTTGTTTTGTTGTCGACAACATAAAAAAAAAAACTAAAAGTTTCGATATCTAAAAATTCGGTTTTTTTCTTAGCTATATATTTTTTGTGAACTTTTCCCCTCTCAAGTAAGTATCCTAAAAAGATAAGGAGAAATCCTAGTCACGATCCTATTGTTAAATAGAAATGTTCCTCAGAATGCCTGCCATAAAGAAGGGCTCCAAGGACAGCAAAAAGGTAGCTACCCCTGAAGCTAATGCCCAGCCGGGTATAATCGATCTCTCTGCATTGCCAACGGCCGGCTTTATACCCAGCAGATCGGCCAAGAAGACATCCAATAAGCCTAAAGCGAAGAGGGCAACAAATTTTAACATCTAAAGGATCGCAAAGGATGGATGGAGAAGAAACCAAAAAATGTAGAGTAAACTGCAATAAAAACCGTTATCGAAACTAAAAACTGGTCTCTTCGCATCTCTCTTGAGGACTGATTTGGTTCTCTTTATTGTCCTCTCTCTTTAAAGGGGTGCAATGACACCAAAAAGGAGGGTGGTTAGAAAGGACTCTCTTTTCTGCCCAGTCCTCCCCCAAATATTGTCTCTCACTCTTTCTACCTCTCCTCTTGTCCTCACTTGACAGGTGAGCCCATCTACAGTAAAGTTTTTAAGGCCTTGTTAAGTAATTATGAAAACCCTAACAGCTGACTGTTAATTTTTAATATACACTGAACAATTAAATTGAGTTAAAACACAAAGGGCAAAAAGTTAATAACTAGACCATATTCAATTGCAACAAAAGCAAATTTAGACGGCTAAAAATTGTTCATTACGTTTTTGTTTGACAAATAATTTAATTACAAGTCAAGCAGTTAACTTCTGTATAATGTGTTTTCTTTTTCGTTTTCAGAATTCTATACAACAAATATTTTCCTAATTATGTACTATAAACTCAATTGCTTTCAATTTTATATGAAGTTAAAATGAATAAAGATGAAAAAAATTCTCCAAGATTTCAAAGAAAAGCAATGTACAATAGTTTTAAAAAAAGTGCAAAGGACTTATAGAAAATATTAAAGTTTCTTAAGTGTTTTTGATATTTTCTATAAGTCCTTTGCACTTATAGTGTTTTTATAATTATATAATTTAGTTTTTTTTACTGCTCCCGTGAAACTTTATTGTAAAGTTGTTGAACTGTATTAGATTCGCCTCCGTTTGCTCATTTGCGGTTTCAAAGATCAATGTAGTTTTTATGGCCAAAACTAATGAGAAGCGTTTACACTGTTTGGAATGCAAATCATATTTGCACAAATTAAGTGCTACAAAACCAATATGTAAAGTATTTTTTTATCCATCTTAAAAAATCAATCGGTTTCAGCAGGTTATGGAATTGGTTTCGATGTTTTCTTCAGTTAGAGACCAAAGGGGCCGACATGGAAATTGATAATGGTATGGTAATAAAATATAAGTTTGTACATTAGAGCGGGTCAATTTGTATGGAGCAAAAAAAAAAACTAAAAATTATCCACTACAATTCTAAGGTCTAAAATGGATTGGTAGCCTGCGCTGAGAAGCCTAAAATTTGAAATTGAGGGATTTATTTTGTCATTTTTTTATATTTAAGGTATTTAATAAAAGTAACATATACATTTTATATACATACATATAGATACATATGTATCAGCGTTAACTACATCGTTCAATCACTTTAACTTCAATCACTTACTGTCTCAATTCAAAAGCATCTTAAATCTAATCAAAAAAACAGCATATATCATTGTTTTATAGACGTTTAGGAATTGAATTATTAAAAGCAACAAACGTCCTTGGTATTAGTAATGGAAATACTTTAGAACTACAAATCAAAATTTCACAATAGTTTCATTATAAATGAAATTAAAAACACTTTTTCCAAATTTTCAGATGTCCTATATCATAATGGTGATTCTAGGACATGAATTTTAAATATTAATAATTGCATTAGAATATTTCATAAAAACGTTGTTAGATTATATAAATTTTTAAAAATTATTTTTCAGTGTTTTTATTTAGAACAATGGTTTTTTCAATGATTATAATCACAATTATTTATGGGTTCTTAAGAACTGAGTCTTAAAGTTTTTATTATCCTGATTTTTTTAAATTATAATATTAAGTATTTATATATTTAAAAATTTCACTTAAATTCCACATAAAAAAATATATTTATTTCTTATCCTTTGAAAGTAAAAAATTAGTTTTCTGAGATTCTTTCACTTGAATTCTCGTTTAATGAAAGTGCACTTGTTGACCAATTTTCCATTTTATTATTAATTTAAAATATTTTGTAACTTAACGCAAAATTACCACATGTTTGAATTTTGTAATTTAAATTTATAAATTTATTTTCGGAAAATAAAAAGAAAATTCAAACGATTGCCAACTTGCCAATATTTAAGAATTTCAATAGAGCTTTACGAGTTGAAAAATTTCTTGACACAAATTTGCACTACTTATTGTCAGTTGCATATATTCTACTGACATTTTTTCAACACGTTCTCCTATTTATACAGAAAACAACACAAAATTGGTTAGAAAGTTTCCCTTGACTATATTACCCATCAAGTAAGCTGTAGTCAGTCTGTATGGATGAGACGGATGATGTCAAGCCCCGACAAGCCCAACACCGGATTGAGATAGAGTAACTCACAATAACTTTCTGACAATCCCCGAGCGCGTCAACTGCAATGTGCGACATTAAAATCCGAACTGAGCTAAGCCTCAGCTAGCCTATCTTCCCCCAAAAAAAAATCCATTTTTAACTCATCTACATCACCATTGAGGTAGTAAAATTTTTTCTCTTGCAAAATTCCAACAAAAACCAAAAAAAAAAATATTGTTTATTACGTGCTTATTTGCACTATGCTGTATAGTCTTACAATTGTTTGAAGTGTAAATTCGTCAATGCTTCAACGAGCATTTGAACGAAAGAAAGAAAAAAATAAACGACTACAAAAAAGTAGATGCTATTTGTATAATTTTCACACAACGACAGTGACACTCAAAAAATATACACCTGACGACACTGACAGGTCAAAGTCTTTTGGATAATGTGTTAGGTTACTTGAGTGTCTCCGTCTGTCTGTTTTTTACGTTTTTTTAATTGTCAAACTTGGAGAATTGCATTAAAATTTGCATAAATCTATTTGCTCTCGGTCTCCATGTGTGAGTGTGAGTGTTATGGGGAGGCCGTTAATATTAACGCCAGTTTCCTACTCATAACTTTGTACCTGCCTTTTGCCATTTGTTATCAACAATTGCAACAAAACACTATGAAACGATACTCAACACAAAAAGCACACAAAAGGCAACGAGGCCAGGAAGTTAAAAACAAATACCTATTAATTAGCGAGTCTTTTGCATTGCGACGACACTCTTGGCACACGTTTTTCTTTAATTAACAATTGATTTACCATTTAAATTTTAGCGCCAAAATTGTTGTTCACTGAGAGAGCGGAAACCAATGCCGGCTAATAACTAAATTTTAAGAAGGTTATTCAAATTTACCGCCCAAATCCAGTGGCGCCATCTTGACGGCTGATAAATGTAACTGTTTTGTTCATAAGGCCAGTTATAAACGGCTAAAAGAAATTTAGCTGTAAAACGGATAGATATGGCAACCTTGTGCGGCCAATGTCCGGCAACATTCTAAATGCTTGATGTTGATGGTAGTTTGGCAGCGATGGAAAAAAAGTCGATAGTATCGATGGTTTGATTGGAAATTTAAAAGGGTTATTCGGTGCAAAAACTGTTAAGCCACGCAAATAAAATACAAAATGGTTAATTATGTTTTTAAATCCATTTAATTAACAAAATAACATTAAAAAAAACTTCATCGTGATACACTTATTGTGCTATAAAACAAAAAAAAACTTTATTTAGATATTTCATAATGATAATGGCAACTAGATACTTTAAAAGTATAGAAATCTTTTACAGCTATGAGATACACTTATTGTGCTATAAAACAAATTCGTCAATAATTTCATTTAGATATTTCAAGGCAAATCAAACTAATATCAAATACTGTTGAACAGCTATATTGTTGCAAGATTCCGATATTGACTTCGAAAGTAATTTAACGTACCTAATTCTAAAAATGGCAAATTTTTGGTTTACTTCGAGATATTCAAGTAAAGTTCTTGTTCTTTTGAAGCAACATAGCTTAAATAAACAATAGATTGGTTTGAAACTTCGTTTTCTTCCGATTTTTTAATAGTTGCTAACTAATTAAAACTATTGATCAAGTTTAAAACATCGCCGTCGAAAAATTTACATTGATCTATCGCACATCATAAATTCCATCGATACTATCGATGGAGCCATCGATGGATTTCCCAGCTCTAGTTGATGGCCCTGCCAGAAACAAACAAAAATCGTAAAAACGTCTACAAAAGGCTTTAAATATGTCTTTTAACGGGACACGGGCAATGAAATTACAAAATCCACAGCGATGAATCATAGCGGAGGTAAGCAAATATAACAACAACCATAGAAAATGGGAGAAAAACAAATGCTAAATTCTTATTATGCGTGTATATATGTACATACATACATATGCACTTAATGTATCGCAATGTGTGTGTGCGTCTTGGTCTTCTTTTATTTACAGCAGAAGCAAGAACGACAACAAACACAGCAACAACTGCAACGGCCGTGCCTTAATATCGAACGCCAAGCAATACCACAACAACAACACACACCATACACTCGCACATCCGAAACCCAAACACACACACACACTGACACTCACTCACCAACATAGACAAAAAATGCCGCTGCTAAGCAAATGTTTCCCATGCTTCAAGTTTAAACGGCAAGAGGTCATCCAGATCTTGGACTACAGCAACACTCCTTTAACCGACTTCCCCGAGGTGTGGCAACATGAGCGCACCCTGGAGGAATTATATTTGAGCACCACCCGGGTAAGTGGCACATTAACCGCATTTACCCTATATACGTTTAATTTAAATAAATTCATTTACTTACTCCTTTTTTTCGTACCAGTTGCAAACTCTGCCCCCGCAATTGTTTTATTGCCAAGGATTGCGTGTTCTGCATGTGAATAGCAACAATCTGGAGAGCATACCCCAGGCCATTGGCAGCTTAAAGCAATTGCAGCACTTGGATCTGAATAGGAATTGTAAGTGAAACATCAGCAGCATCATCACAAAGAAAGATATATCTTATATAGGATAGAACTGAGGAGTGTTTCGGGGATTAAGAGCAGTATATTGTTCTACTTAGAACCCTAAATTAGAAGCGCGTGTCCAGGCCATTTGGTTAGACAACGATAATACCTGATTCATGTGTTGAACTAGACTCATTAATATCCTGGGCTAATTTCCCACATAGGGAACTCTTCCTGTTGATTGTAGTTTTCATATTTGTGACTCATGTAATTTCCTCTTATCAAAAATTATTACTTATATTTCAATTTAAAATAGAATATTTCATGCTCAATTTCTTTGTCAACCGAAAACCCATTAATAGTATTTAATTTCAAAATTAATATATAATACCAATAGAAAGTAGTATAATCATATAGGCTATTGTTATTGTTAAGCTATTGTTGTAGCGATTAATGCCATAATCCAGAAATAGGATAGAGTAAATAACCAACCATTAAGCCTTATGTTAATATCGATTGAGGTCACGTAACTTTTTGTTAAACCGTAGTTAATCAGAATTTAGCCAGTTAATAAGGGTAATTTACTTCAACGGAATAAGTAACAACTAGTTAATCATGAAATTAGGTGTTGCAATTAAGATATAGAATATATGTTTATATAGGACAGATCTTACATATAGGGAAAAGATAAGAAACTTCTCAGTCCAAGACTAGATTTCGATTTTCTGTGAAATTATTTCTAATAACTTTGCATTTTCCCTCCACCAAATATAGTAATTGTCAATGTACCAGATGAGATTAAATCTTGCAAACATTTGACCCACTTGGATCTTAGCTGCAATAGTCTGCAACGTCTGCCAGATGCTGTTACTTCGCTGATATCCCTTCAGGAGTTGTTGTTGAATGAAACGTATTTGGAATTTCTACCAGCGAATTTCGGTCGTTTGGTTAACTTAAGAATTCTCGAGCTAAGACTCAATAATTTAATAACATTACCCAAGTCAATGGTGCGTTTAGTGAATCTTCAAAGATTGGATATAGGAGGCAATGAGTTTACAGAGCTGGTAAGTAGAAGGAAACGAGATTCATCGATTGAAACTAATAGAATCATTTGTTTGCAGCCCGAAGTTGTGGGAGAGTTAAAGTCGTTGAAGGAACTGTGGATAGACTTCAATCAGATAAGACGTGTATCGGCAAATATTGGCAAATTGCGGGAATTGCAACATTTTGAGGCAAATGGCAATCTATTGGACTCACTGCCCAATGAACTTAGCCAATGGCGCAATGTGGAGGTACTTTCCATATGTTCAAACAATTTGGAGGCATTTCCCTTTAGTGTGGGCATGCTAAAGTCGCTGGTCACTTTCAAGTGTGAATCGAATGGTTTGAGTGAGTTACCCGACAGCATAAGCTATCTGGAGCAATTGGAGGAACTGGTGCTGAGTCATAATAAGCTAATGCGTCTGCCCAGCACCATTGGAATGCTGAAACGCTTGAGGTTTCTCTTCGCGGACGATAATCAGCTGCGTCAATTGCCCGATGAGCTGTGCAGTTGCCAGCAGCTGAGTGTACTGAGTGTGGCCAATAATCAGTTGTCGGCATTGCCACAGAATATTGGAAATCTGGGAAAGCTGCGTGTCCTTAATGTTGTTAATAATTATATAAATGCCTTGCCCGTGTCCATGCTTAGCCTGGTGCAACTTACCTCACTCTGGTTAAGCGATAATCAGAGTCAACCATTGGTGCCCTTGCAATATTTAGATGCTTCAACCAAAACCCAATTGACGTGCTTTATGCTGCCGCAAGTGACATTCAAAATGAATAGTATACAAGCCCAACAGCAGGCCCAAGAGCAATATGAATTTGTCTATGCCAATCAACAGCAGCCGCCACATGTGAGTCCCTCACGTAGGATATGCTTTGCCGAGGAGGCAACCATATTGAGCAATGTCAAACAGAATCAAAGTCAGGCCCAGCCTCAGGTGGTGGCAGTTGCTGTTGCAAGCACACCAACTGCAGCGTCCTCTGGGGCAGCGCCACAATATCCCACTTATCCCACGCCCGAACAAATGGCCGGTTCGGTGAGATTAATGCGTTCGCCCACTCCCTATCCCAAGGAACTGCGGCAAATGGCCAAATATGTTAGGCAATCTCAGGCCCAGGCCAACGAGGTGCGTGAAGCTCGTGTGGTAGTGCCAAATGGACAAATGAATCACTGTGATAATGCGGTTGCCCAGCAAATAGGTGGAATGGTGGAAGATGTGGTCGATCGGGGCAGTGCTATCTATGGTCATCAGCCACCGCAGCCGCAACCTACGCAAGAATATTATCCCTTGGTCAATTATGAGTCACACTATCAGCAGCTCTACATGGAGGCCACGCATACGCCGCTGCCCACAACACATTTGAATGGCCAACAGGAATATGAATTGCAGCCGTTGCAGCAACCAACCGCAGCGGGGCCTCCTCCACCACGTCTCGAGCCACCGCCATATCATATAGCTCGTGTTTATACCAAGAAATCCCCCGAGGATCTAACCCTCTATGAGTCCATGCGCCAGCGTAAGCAACAGCAATTGGATGCCTTGAATAGTAATTTCAAGACGACAGCCATTGGGAGCCAGAGCAGCCCCGATGGACAGCAATTAGATTACCAAAACAATATTAGCCTAACGGAGAATGGTTTAGATGAGGAGCACAGCCAACAACATTTGGAATTAGAGAAGTCTGCTGCTGGTGACGATTTGGATATGGAGGAAACCCTATCACAAAACTCAATGAACTCAACGGCCACGAATAATACCTCCTACAGGAGTGGCGGCAAAAAGTCAACATGGATATTTGGTGTGCACAAGAATCCCACAGTGAAACAAGTTACCCTTAAATGGGAGCATAGTCTAGGCTTTGATATAGCCGAGCTGATCAATCAGGTGAGTTGCTCAACCGAAATTCTTTATAGACTTTACTAATGAATCTTCTTTTTTAGGTGGGCATATTTGTTAGCTCTATAACACCGAATTCGAATGCCGCCCGACTATTGAGCCTTAACGATAAGCTACTGGAAATCGATGGATATGACCTGACCAATGCCAATCTGAGCGATGCCAAACGTATTTTACTCAACTGCGGTAGTGTTATCAACATAATGTTGTCAAGGAAATGAGATGGACCAAATTTCCCCTTCCCCCAATGAAAAACAAAAAAGCAGTAACAACCATTTGTACTAGAAAAAAAAAGAAATATCTCCCTCCCCCCCATCACGAGACCGAAGACTTTTTGTGCATTTCTTTTCTAACCAAGCATTTTCGCTAAACAAATCCAAAAAAACAAACAAAAACCCATTTCAAATGCCATAAAACATATAGATACACTGGTGGCTCAAACATTAAACATAAATGTATTATTTAACTTAATGGCAGCTATTTATTTTTTTGATTAAGCGAAAAAAGTATTTAAACAATAAGACTCAAACAATTTGCCTTCCTCCAATATGTTATTAAATGCCTTACTTGGACTGTATTTAGTTAAATAATTATTTTCTATGTAAATACTTAAGTAACGATCAAGCAATATTAATTTGTAATTAATTAAATTATTATTATATAATTTTTTTTTCTGAAGTTAGCTAAGTTATAACAATTAACAGTATCTTCCAACAGAAACCGTCTTTCATTTAAGCTAATGAATCTCATCGGATCAGATAAAGAGCCGCCAGTGTAACAAAAACAAAAAAAAATGGAAACATAATAGTGCAATTGCAATTAGCGTTGATTATATATATAAATATATATATATATACATAAATATAGTTATTAAGTAAGGTTTAGATCATCTACATGCATATACCTATAAATAATGTCGATTTATCTAACATACAAATTTACTTCCAACTAGCGCCTACATATAATATATATATAAATATATATATTTTACGCCCAGCGTTGTTCAAATTTGTTCCCAAAATTGATTAATTAACAAAAAAAACAAAACAAAAAAAGGAAGTAAGAGAAAGATATTAGCTGTTTATGTTAGTTGTTATATGGTGCAGCACATTTAATACATATATACATACATCTGTATTCAAGTTTCAATCATTATCATTATCAGTTTTGTTAAAGAAAACACAAAAAAGAAAATATGAAATTATCTTAACTATTGGCGTTGTGAACAGTATTATTATTTAGCCTGGTTAACAAAACGATAAAATCCCAATTGCCTAAAGTTGATTCGTACTAAAAATATAGATATATCTACAGATTATATATATATAACGCACACTTCCCACACACACACACACACCACACATATTTTGCAAATTCAATTTTGTTTAAGAGAGAAATAAAAATAATAACTTTCACTTTGTCATATCGCTTTAGTTTAGTTTTTCTCTTGTTTATCCATTTCCCAAATTTGTATCTATCATCTGAATCCCCTCCCCCCAACCCCATGTACCCTCATATTCCGCATTCTCCGATTTAAGCCAACATTTGATTAATGTTCCGGCTAGGCATTTCTTTTGCCCGCTTTGTTGTTATCGACAGGCAATTATCTATGGAAATTAATTGTTGGCGACATTCTCTAGTTTCCTTCTCTTGTTCTTTTCTTTATTTCCTTTTTTTTGTTATGTGCCAGCGCTTTTGACACTAAACGGCAAACACGCAATTTCGCCTCGGTTTTAGGTGCCACGCAAAGAGACAAAACACTTTTTTGTATGGGTTTTTTTCTTCTTACTTTTTCCAGCACAAAACTTTAATATTTGCATAAAAACTCTATATAGACCCAACTGCTCAGAATAGTCGTCATAAATTTAAGCGGCAAAGTGGGCTACAGCCATAAGGAACACAAAAAAAAGGAAAAAAGCCACACAAAAGCCACCGCATACAGTGGGGCAAAAAGCTGTAATGAGAGTAGAAACTATTCTATTGGAATTTCAGGTTTGGTAATTAGTTCAAGTAATTAGAAAATTTTCCTAAAACTAAAACACTTTTTAAACCAAAGTTGATTCTGGTAAAGATCTTCTAGACTCTTTCAATCATGGGATCATTTGTTAACTCTTTTATATATGTCGGATCCGCTGTGAACTGAAATAGATTAGTTATATTGGAGTTGTTTTGTAGTTTCGATAAAGAAATGTTCATATTAGGTTCGATATTTTAATATACTATCTTTTTTTATGATCATGCCATATCTCATAAAAGTTGATATATGTTTACATATTAGACAACGTATTAAACTATTGGCTAGGACTATTGAATCAATTATTCAGATAATAATAAAGTTTTAACATTATTTTGAATTTTTGAAATGGATAAAATAAAGACAAGTATTGTACTCAGTCGCGTCAAGTTCAAGTATTACTTTCACTCACTCTAGTTCCGAATATTTGAAAAAACCCTTTAAAAATTACAACAATTATAAAAGTAAAAAAATTTGAAACTGTTGGGCCAGACTTAGAGAAATTGAGGCTCTGGGAAATTTCATTTCAAAAAGTTTTCTCAACAAAAATCTAAAGCGAAAAAGAAAAATTAAATTTTTGGAATTCGAGTCTTTAATGAAAATAACATCAAATGCATAAAAAATTGGACAGACAATTGGGGTTTCCATACTGTATATAGAATGCCTTCTAGATAGACATTACTTAAATAGTTCTAGATATTTATGTTAAGTATAAGTTATCCCTTTAACGTTATATCATTGAGAGACAGAGATATTTGGATTATATAATAGGATTCAAAGTTAAAAAAAGACTGAAAAGACATTTTTATAGTATCAAGATTTTTATATAAATCTGACATGTCTTCTTTTATGAAAATTTACAGGAAATTTATATCGTTGATGTATTATAGCAACCTTTTTGATTTTTATCCAACCTTTTGTTTAGCGGCTCGAGGCCAAACAAAAATTTTCATATACATTATTATTGGTACAGTATTCACTTTTCGATCTGCAATTTTGCGAGGCAAGGTTTAAAACCTTAAGAAAAGTCAAAAAAGAAGAAATCGGTCTTTAAGTTTTCAAACCACTACTTGAAGCTTCTTCTACCCACTTTTGTTACCATTTTCATTTAACTTTTGTCCACTGTGATGAAATTCGAAGAGTTGTAGCGTCAAAAATAAGAATGTCTGTATACAGGACTAATAATTACAGTGACTAACACATGCATACACAGACACATTTGCTGACACTTTTGGTGAATGGAGGAGGGATGGAGGGTAAGAACGAGGGGCGGGTGGATTGAAATAGTGGCTAAGGATTTGTATAGGAGGTTGGGGGGCAAATGACAGCGAATCAAAGAAGGGGATGGAGATGGGGATTGCCTTGTCTTGTCCTTGTCAGATGTTTGGTTATCTTTGTGAGTTTTGTTGCTAACAATAACTATAACTGTAAGCGACTTCAAAAGGCGGCAGCAATGACGGCGGCATGCTTTGCCAATGACCTTCGCGTGTTCGACTAGGCGATGGGGCATATGTTCCTGCACCCACACCAGCACACACACACACCAACACACACACACACAACAATTGAAGTGCTAAGGATTTGACATATGATGTGCCTGGTTCTCCTGCCCAAAAAGCATTTATCAATAGTTGTTGTTGTTGTCGTGAATTGAAATACTAGACGAAAAACGGTCATTAGCATTCATTTATGGCCAGAAAATATTACGCCATAAACAACAAAATGCGACAAATTTGCGACCAAGAGGATTGTGAATGAAGAGGTAGAAGGCAAATGACAGATGGGAGAAAGAGAGAGGGAGAGAGGAAAAGGGGGAAAAAAGAACAAGTGTTCCCAGGGGCCATATAATTGTCAACCCTAAAACGAAATATATATAGCATATATATATATATATATATAAAATCATTCTGTATATATATATATAATATGGTTTATTTGAGCTCAAGGCAAAGTCAAAGCAATTGCAATGCAAAAAACAATTGCATACTTGGAGGGGCCACAGGCAAAGTTTATTTTTATGCGAATGCGAGGCGGGAGACGACGACAATGCGGAGCGGTAAAGTGTTGAGAACTGGATACACTCATACACACTTGCACACACAAACACACTCATACACACACACACTCATACACACACACACACCACCCATTCACTCAACTCTGTGTTTGGCGCCATGCGGTGGGGCCAACTAGCATTTTCTTTTAGTTCTTTTGTGTGGCTAACAACGTGCGGTTCGCTTTTGCGGTCGGTTGGCCAACTTAAATACATCAAGCTAAACGCTAAAACGAAACTAAACGAAATAAATAGCGGACGAAAAGTACATAACTAAAATTAAAATTTAATAAACTATTTTCTAGCACTTTCAAATAGAGAGCGATTAAATGCACATTAAATGCATTCGAAAAATATTTAAAAAAAATAATAATTAATTCTTAGTTCCTGTTGTGTAAGCTCCCCCCGTCTCCGCATGGGGGATTTGGTTGCATTTTTAATGCAATTATTAATATTATAATTTACGTTTTATTGATTTTCTTACTTCAGTTGATTTTTCGCAATTTTTGTTCGCACTAGTCCTTGGTAGTCCGTAGTCCATGTCCTTTCTATCGCCCACATTACGCTTGGAAAATCTTTCGACACAACCCATCATGACGCAGGATCATTTGCCGGAGGCCAAACGCTATAATAAACAGAATATAGTTGCCCAATGGTGTACACCCATCAATGGAAAGGTAAATGGTAAAACTTGTCTTACGACAATTTCCTTTTAACCTGGTTAACTTTAATTTTTGTTGTTGTTGTTGTTTGTTTTGGCTTGCAGATGTATCGCATAGAGTTAGAACATGGCACCACCAGTGGGAGGCGCATGATTTGGGTCAATGGTCGGGTAAGTACACACACACACCCACACTCACACCGACACACACACTGATGAATGTTTGTGGTGGGGCTGCACTTAATTTAATTTTTTGTTCTTTCTTCATTTTAGGAAGTTTTACGACGCGATTGGATGTTCAAATTGGTGGGCGAAGACACTTTTCACATCGATCAAGCACGTTGCATAATACGTGTGGATCCTGCTCCAGGTTTTAAATATGAATATACCCTGCATATCGATGGCAAGTCACATGATCAATACACCGAAGAGGTGACACGCCAATATAGGCTATGGTTAAGCACTTGCGGTGATCAGGAATATCGTATAATGCTCAAATTGGATACGCTCAGTCTATATGTCAATGATGAACTCAGACAAGAAGAGGTAAATACAAAACACAATTAAATTTTGAATTAATTAATTTGAAGTCGTTCCATTAAAACAACGTATGGACTATGATTGAATCTATTTTTGTTTGTTTTTTAAGTCCCTTTTGAGTTGGTTAAGCCATTAAATATATATGATTCTAAGCCTAAACATAAACGATTGAAATAAATAGGTCGCTAAAATAAATTTCAAAAATTCACAAACTTTTCTAAGTTTTTACCATCACCTACCGAGATTCTTTTACACATTAACGTCTGTTTTGTCCGGCGTAGATTTTTTAAAAAATCAATAAGATCACTATATAAATTTCTAAGATTCCAAAAGTTTTTGAACGTTTGGGCAGTGCAGTTATTATAAAAATCCATATAAAAGTTATGGCACTTACAGCATCTTAATTTAAATTAAAATTTTCTTGTCAATTATTATTTAAATGAATTATAATTCTGATAATTATCTGAAGTTTTCAATATTAAATTAAATCACCTTTTTTGGAAGCTTGATTTCAAAATGAGTAACAAGGAAACACTATTATTCTATTATCAATATTTAATTCAGAAGATACTACTAGGATTGGAAATCCAAAACTAGATTCAAGTCGAGAAATAAGCAAGAATAATGCAAAACAAAGTTTTATTATTCTATTATCAACTTAGAAAACACAATAATATGAAATCTAAACTAGGTTTCAAACTTTTATTATTGCTGAAGCTAAAATTTGGATTGATTTCCATGAATTAGCTTTAATTAGGTTTTAGTTTCTGCAAAAGCCCTTTCGCCGAAAAGTACGCCAAAAAGCATTTAAAACTATTCAACCCAGGCTTTTTAAAATCTTTAAAGACTATTAAAAGTAACTAAGAAAACCAACTTTATACAAATTATTTATAAAATATAAATTTGTCGTCTCGATTGAATCTGCTAGGAACTTGCTCTTACTGTAAATTCAAAAACATTTAGTTCTCTAATCTAAAGACAACTTAGAGAAATTTTGGTACGTTAGAAATACTTTTTAAGATTCTAAAATCAATTGCTTTATAACGTTTAAATTTTAATGTTAAGTTTTTCAATTGGAAATCTGGAAACCTCTCTTTAAATCCCTTGTTAAGGGTAATTTCAAGCCGCTGATTCCGATTATGAACTTATGATTGATGTTGGTGTCCTCTTCAAATCCTCAATTAAATACTGGTAGGACTTGACAAAAAATTTCATGTTTCAATTCTAAATTAAATCAAATTTTTATTTGTTTCCAAAACTACAAAAATATACCTATGTCCTTTGTTACCACTACTATTTTTTTGAAACCATATTGTCTTTGCGAAAATAAACAATTTTCAAATTCATTCAAAAGGTTTCCAATAACTCCGTTTCAAAAATGATTTCCTAATTTAGCTGTCCTTTTTTTTAAACGACAAAAAATGTATGCAATATATTTTTAAACGTTAATCTGTTACCTTTACTATTAGAAACGTTTTTAATAAAAATTTAATTTTCAAAAACAAATATTTTTCAATTTCCGTTGTGCTAAATACTGTTCCTTATTTAAATTTGTACTAGAGTCCATCAAAAAAAAACCTACTTAATATTAGGAATCAACTTGCCCAAGTTACTCTAAAAACAGAGCCTTACCACAAAGTGCCTGTTGTTGACCTTTGTTATTATAAGAACAACAAAAAACCTTTTAATTCGAATAATTATTCCCCAAAGAACTATTTGTCACAAAATGGGAATGAGTTCAAGTAGACATAAAACTATTTATGGTAATGGTAATTGTTAGACCTTTTTCTCCCACTTTACATGAATAGTTTCTACCATGTATTGATTTTACCCATATTAAACAAATACTTGACAATTTTCTCTTGAAATTTCAGTCAGTCTTTGTCGAGGATGGCACAGATACGAAATTTATGCTACAGGACACCGAATTCATACTGCAAGCACGCTCCAGTGGCAACAAACACGATGGAATCGTTCATAGTTTGCTGGCCAATGGTGAACTAGTGCCCGAGGCGAAAATCCAACAGTTTATGCAGGAGCCCGTGTCCATTTTGCAGACGAATTGAATGATTTGTACAAAAAATTAGAAATGTAAACCATTTTAGAGCAATGTTTTTGTCTTATACAATAAGTTTATTCGTTTATGCATAAATTGTAACGAAAGTGTTGTTGCAATTTTTTTGTTTTTTTGTATTTTGACATTTTTAGTGCACAAGGAAAACAATAAAAACACTAAAAATGGAACGCAATGTAACGAAATGATATGAATGTTTTACATTTTCAAAAAATACATGAATTAAAAATTTTAAAAATAAAATATGTACGTCTTTAAATTGTGTGTGTGTGCCACTTACAAACGAAAAGATTGCTTAAAGTGTTTAATGTAAAATGTTGCATTTCCTTTTTGTTTTTGTCACTTAAATTGATTGTTTTTTGCTATTACTTGTTATTTGTTAATTGAAATCTGTCTTTAGTGTGTATTGGAGTTTTCTTGTTGTTGTTCTTGTTGTTAATTTGCATAATTAGTTTGTAACAATAATTTTGTGTAATTTTCGCCTTTTTTGCTTTTTCTTGCTTTCTTTTTGCTGTTGTTGTATTAACAATTAACATTAAGTTTTATAAATGGTTGCTTAATTATAAATGTATATTTTGGTTAATTAAAAAACACTTTTATTTTCATTTTCATTGTTGTTGAAGCAAACGATGTTCTTTCATGTTCTAATTCTTCTTTTCATTAAACAATTTTTTCAATAGATTAAACATAATATACAATTTCTTTACTAATCGTGTATATATATTTATTTTATATATATATATAGATGTATAAACAATTCCTTAGAGAAGATTAAAAGAACAGAATTTTGTTTCAAATTTTGTAGTTTGTTTTTTAACTTTTGATTCTGATTTAGATATATAATATATTTTTTGTTAATTAATTGTTAACATTCAGTTTTAGTTTTTTTAGCCTTTAAGTAAGTACATTTTGGAATGCTGTTTAAAAACAAGAGAAACAAAATACATTTTCTTTTTCGTTTTGTTGTTGTGTTGTTGTTTCATTTGAATCAATTAATACTAAGAACAACATGAAAAATATATGTAAGATGCCAGTAGACGGATTTTTGTTTTTCACTTAAAATAAATAATACAAAAAAAAACCGCAAAATGTATGTAAATAAATAAATTTTTTGCCTTTTTGTTTAATATATCAGAGCTTGCACTTTACTATAGATGTGATTTTTTTTATCCATGTTCTATGTTTGTTCGTGTTGTAAATGTTTTCATTGTTGTTGTTGTTTAAGTAAATATTTCCCTTTCACATACATATATATTTCTAGCAATTCATTACTCAATTCAATTTGCTTCTTTATTTTTCTTCTGTTAGTTAAAAACCATGCTGCTCACTAATACTAATACACACACATTTTACATAGTAATTGTTTTGTTTTTTTGTTTTGTTTTTAAATATTTATCTTTAATATATATATATATAAGATGTATGTATATGTAGAGTTGCTTATAGATTATTAGATTGATTTCTTTTTCCTTTCATGTATTTGCTGTCTTTTTGCATTTCTTTTGAATGAATTTAGTTTTTTTTTTATTTGCTTTTGGAAAATGTCTTTTTTAAAATTAACTTTTTAGTTGTTAGCTTAAAAGTTGTTGTTGTTGCTGCTGTGTCTTTTATTGAAAAAGAAAGTCTTGCATTGAGTTTTGTTTTTTGTTTTTGAAATTTCATATATTATTAGAAGTAGTAGTAGGTAAATAGGGAAGTGGAGTGAGGGAAGTGCTTATATAGTAAAGTAATCGATCGCTTGTTTCTGTTCTCATGTTGTCCTAGTCTCTAATACTCTCAACTTTTTCTGGTTTTTTGTTTGTGACAGACAGTTTATCTTTCTCAGTTGGTTTGTTTTAGGTTTTTGTTGTATGAAAAGTTATATTGTATATTGATTAGAAGATTATAGTTCATTTTCATTTTGTTTTTTTATTTTTTCTCTCTTTTTTCTATGTATTGTAAGATACTTTTTTTATGTTTCTTTTATTTTGTTGCTAGTTGTTGATGTTGCTCTTTATGGCTAGCTAGATGTTGCTGTTGTCTTTTTATCTAATTCGTTATTTTAATTAGTTCAATGGAAGGCAAAACATGTGCTGCAGTAGACTTTTATTATTATTTGCTTGCATTTGATTATTATGATTATTATTGTTACCATTATGATGAAGTTGTTGTTGCTGCTGCTGTTGTTGTTGATGCTGATGTTGCTGCAATTGTTGATGTTGCTGCTGCTGTTGCAATTCAAATTGCTGTTGCTGCTGTGAGTATGCTGGATGTTGTTGATATTGTTGCTGCTGCTGACGATAATGTTGTTGCTGCTGTTGGCTTAAATTATTATTAGTATTGGCGGCGGCCGATACTCCTGCGCTATTCAAATGCAAGAGACTCAAATCATCAGCCACAGAATCATAATCACTGGAGTCCTCGCCGTAGAGCTAAAAAAAAAACCCTTATTATATATAAATTCATTGAATTTAATCCCATACAACTTACCCGCATATTATACGGATGCAAATCACACATTTCGTGATGTCAGACGCAATCCTCCAATGACATCAACAATGGGTTCACATACTCAAAACCCTCGAATTCCGTTTGATCAATATTATCAATCACATGACTGTGAAACAAAATGGAAAAGTTATAAACATTAGTCATAAATTGAAAAGCAAAACAATGCAAGACCAAAAAAGAAAAACACATTTTAACTGCCAACAAAAAGATATTTGGGTGTTAACTTACTCATCATCCGGCGTAAGCTGTACGGCTTCGCCTGTAAACTCGGGCGGGAAATTGGCCAGATCGCGATCTGAGTCTAAACGTGGCTTAAATGGTGGCGTGACCTGTTTGCGCTCAAGCTGCATGATTGTTTTTTTTTTGATGTTGAAGTGGTGCGTGGAGGCGGTTGTGAATAAAGAGAGACATCGAGAGAGAGAGAGAGGAGAGTAGGCGAGAGAAAGAGCAGAAGAAAAAAATACGAAAACATATAAATTATAATAAAAATGTTTAAAAATGCAAAATTTCTGGTTTAGCCAATTCGGCAAAAACATATAAAAAGGATATACACAATTTTTCATTTCAAAAACATGAGCTTGAGCTATGGTTATCTCATGATATGATCTCAATGATGATGATAAAGTACATATAGAATCAATTTTTAAAGATATAGCGAGATTGAACAAATATAGTAGGTACTTTGGAACTTGAAGGTAAAAATGATTCCAGGGAAACTTGCGAAAATGTACACACATTACCTGACAGTTAGTTAGTTACGTTTCGCTTGGACCACACAAAGTTTAGGAATTAATCTCATGCTTTGGATATCAAACAAAAGGAAAATACAATAAATAATACGAAGAAAGAAAAGAAAAAACTAAAGGGCAAACTGCATCTAAATACTCTTCCATGAAACTTACGGATCATCTGGCGTTAATTCAGGCGGCTCTCTGGTAAATTGTACATCGAAATTGGTTGTCATATATGGATCACCAGGATCCAAGTTGGGTATATAAGGCGGTTGTACCTCCTTTTGTGCAATCTTTACACACACATTGATTAAGTAATTAAGTAATATTGTTATAGAAATACATATATACTATCTATTAGACTACGACCTTGGTATAGATTAACAAATCAGCTGAGGGAAATAACTTATCTGTGTGTTTAACTCGTAAGCATGAATTTCAAATATCTTTCATCATATATAATTGTGCTTCTGATCAAATCTATATAAACGATAAGCGTTTAACGATTGTGTGTTATCTCATCTAAAGAGATATATGTAAAGAGGTTATAATTTTCTTTTTTGCTATGATTAAGACTTTCAAAGTGACTCATCCTTTGAATTAATCAATATATATTGCTTGAAATTTTGTTATCTTCTAAGAAATTGAAAGCAAAATTACTTCTGAGACTTTTCCACGTACATTATCATCATCATTATCTTTAACGTTATGAAGCCAAATCAAGTTACAAACTTACCAATTCCCAGTCCATATTCTTAAAGAACGGATGACTAACAATATCCATGAATGCAGACTCTCGATGGCAACCCAAGCGATCTGCGGGATTTTTATTGAGGAAACCTTTTAATACAGAGGCAGCACGTACACTCAATGAGCGTGGAATACGTATGGCTTTCTCCAAAATCACTTGGAAGAGATAATCTTCAGTATTCTGCAAGAGAATTGAACAAAGAATTAAACAACAATTTAAAATAAACTTTAGAGCAAGTCAAACCTGATCGGGATTTTCAGAGGCACCAGCCAAATCGAAGGGACTGCGTCCGGCCAACATTTCATAGAGTAGAACACCAAGTGCCCACCAGTCCACAGAGAAGCCATAATCCTCGCCACGCAATATCTCGGGAGCAATATAATTTGGTGTGCCGCAGAATGTGGATGTGGTATCGCCAGATCTTATGCCCTCTTTGCACATGCCATAATCCGTCAGTTTAATGTGTCCCTCGTGATCGAGCAGGACATTGTCCAGCTTCAAGTCCCGATAGATAATGCCCTTCTCGTGTAGGAAATTCAGGGCCAAACTGATTTCCGCCGCATAGAAGCGAGCATGCTCCTCGGGCAGACGGCGCTGCCGTTGCATGTGATACATCAAATCGCCGCCGCGCACAAACTCAATGACAAAGAAGAGACGCGATGGCGTCTGGAAGCATGAGTGCAGTCCCACCAAGAACGGATGATTCGAGGCCGTCTCAAAGACATGCTTCTCAGTTTGCACCCAATCGATATCCTCATCATCGGTGACCAGAGCCTTCTTGATCACCTTCATGGCATAGATGCGACGTGTTCGTCGTAGCTCCACCATCAGCACCTTGGCATAGCTACCACGTCCGATAACCCGAATCAGTTCGAAATCGCTTAGCGAATACTGACGCTGGGTGCCAGCCTCGAGTGCATCTTCATGTGGTGGTGGCGGCGGACAGGCTATGGTCTGTTCATGTGTACCCTCACCCGTATCCAGAGAGCTCAGGCCTTCGAATGGTATGGGGGGCAATGGCACCGGCATTGGATCACCGGCATCCTCGGCTCGCTCCTTGACCAATGGTTCGGGTTGATCGGTACAATGCTTCTGAACTAACTTATGACACTTTTTGTGCACCAACAATTTACATTGAATGCACTTGAAACCCTGTCGACCTAGTCCCCAGATTCGATCCCGACAGTAGGCACAAGAGGCACGCTGAAAATAAACGTAAATCAAAATTAATAAACATCCTTGTATCATTATTTATTATCTGGTTTAAAGCTATTAGAAAAATTTCGTTCGAAATGGGTTGTTTGGTATCTAAAACTTTTAAAAATCTTTAAATTTTAGATAGATTTTGAATCTAGCCTAGATTTAGCTTTAAAATATTTGAATAGGGATTAAGATATCTCAATTGATATAATTATCAGTCGTAAGAAGAAAGAAAATCCAAAGAATTAGAGGGAAGAACCATTCTTCTTTGGGTATCTGGATCAAAAGTATTCTGAGTTTGTTCGTAGCCTCTTCAATAAAAATATATAGTTTTTATTTGCTTGACAGTTTTTTCAAGTGATCTAAATTTAATTACTAAAACACAGACTAAAGTTGATATAGTTGTCTATACTTTTTAAAATTTTGAAATTTACATTTTAAACCTAAAAACATGAATTATGACGATACATAATATGATTTTCCATATCGCCAGCTTTCTATTCTTGTTATTCTAAAGTAAATGTATTTTGTCATGTCTAGATGAATTTATTTTGCAAAAAGTAGTTTCTTTTCTGGTTAAAAACACAAAAATCTCCTATAAATTACATTACCAAACACATGAAAAATAGGCTAAAAGGACGAAAACCCTTGTAAAACCAGAAAGATTCGAATATTAAAGATCTTAAGACATGACTGGGTAAAACTAACTACACGGAACACTCTAAAATAGGATTAAAACAAAGTTTTTGTTTTTCCCGATACTACGAACACTTTTTCGACTTACTGTATGAAATTTTATCTATGGCATCAACACAAACCATAATAAATGACCAAACACTACTGAACTACTTACACGATTGAAACGCTTGGCCTGGAAAATGTGTCCATTAACGCGATACAATTTACGCCAACGTCGTGCTCCGCGTCGGTAGATGCTACCTAAAACGTGATGAAACAAGTGAGAGAGAGAGAGAGAGAGAGAGAGAGAGAAAATGTTAATTGAAACATGTTTTAGCATGTTTATCTCAAGTCCTAATACTTACGATCTTCACCATCGCAGGACTGACCGGGTGCATGAGGAACATTGGGAAATACTATAAATAGAAAGAAACGGCGAAATATTGGATTATATTGAAAATTATTTAAGTTTTGTTTTGGAGTTTTGTGTGTAGATCGTGCATGCTTACGGCCAGTTAATTTGCCCATTTGCAGGCCTGGCCTTATCAGTAGTTAATTGCAAAAAAAAAAATAACCCCAGTAAAAGTGATTTCAGTTTTTTTTTTTTGTGTTATTTTACTTATAAACGGATTTTTGCCCAGCCACATTGAATTTTGACTTGTTGTTGGGCTTGTTAACATGACAGAGGCAACTCCATGACTGAGGCAATCTAACTGTCAATGCAGACCCAGAGAGTGAGAGTGACAATGCAAGAGAGAGAGAGAGATAGAGGAAATCTTATCTTCAGCCACGCACCAAGTGAAGAATACAATCAAGCGAAGTACACATCGAGAGAGAGAGAGCAAGAACAGGAGATACAAATGCATAACACTGTGGGTGAAGATGGACTCCACTCTCTTGCTCTCTCACTGAATTGCTTTTCCTAGTAATTTTGTGTGTGGTTTTTTTTGCGCTCTTTGCATGTTAATTAAGTTTTTCCCGCCCTAACGAGACAAGTTGTTCCTTCTCATCAATTGAGCTCAATTGTGTTCCTATGGCAGATAAGTTTTTCTGTTTAACTCATCAGTCAAATTCAATTGGGTTCATCGTCCACAAGGTTAATAATTTTTAAAATCCACACAACACTTGCATATTATGGCACACCCATTACATTGACCTAGAATTTCTTGATGGGAGGTGTTGGGGTGGGTGGGCGTAACTTCTTATCAGTGATCGTTGTATGTGTGTATGTGTGATATGGATGACAAAATTTCTTGTATTTGGTTTGTTTAGCCGGCAGGGCATACACTCTGTGACTAGCGATAACAAATTAGAATTTATAGTCCAATGTGTATAGAAATATTGGGAAACACACACTAAAAGTATGTGTATGTGTTTGGTTGTTTAGGCTTCATTCTTAGTCATTATTTCTCATCAAGGTCGCCACTTGAAGGTCCGGAAATACGCATTTGGTAAAGTGCAATATTTGGAACCACAAACAAACATGGGTTCCACTCTTGGATTCCACCATAAACCGTAACTTATTAAAATGCTTTCGCAACCCTAATTTTGACCTCTAACAACAATTTAAATGACAATTTCGATCAATAATTGATAAAAATTGCAAAGAAATCAAAGTCAAATGAACATTTCTTTCAGGAATTGATGTTCTATCTTCTGTCTCTCTCTTTTTCTCTGTTTCTTGTCATAATTGTGCATCTCTTTCGTGCTTCCCTACTCAAATGCAAGTCTGAAATTACTACTTGGGACTAAGTTTATTTTATTATGTATTTTAGCAACTCCAACTTCCGTCTTTTTTCTCTCCCCTTGCTTAACATATTTGTATCTCTTTCATACTAACACGATGCACCGCCACTCATAAATGTTGCCGTTTGTGTGCTATAGATCTGCGCCGCCTCACAAAAACCACTCCAGATGATCATCTCTCGACGCGGTCAAATGATGGGGTCAAAAACAAATAATGATTCAAAAAAACACTTGTGCTTTCAATTAAAATACTTAAGAACCAGACAAAGCTAATAATTTCTTGTTCTAGTTAAGTATTTTTTTCGAGTTAGTCTTTTTTGGCACGCGTCGCGAGGCGTCGTTACCGTTCGACTTTCAGCTAAGAACTGAGAGAGGTCCGAAAAATTCATAACAGAAAAAAAACAACAACGCCAAAGAATAAGAGAAACAGGCGAAGAACCAAAAGAAATCACAAAAGCACAACAAAGAACACAAAAAAAAGAACAACACGGCTTCAAGTGGCCTATTGAATTGTCACAAGAATTAGAGAGAATTGTACGGACGGAGGGGCAATTGTTGGCACTTTAATTGGGAGCAAGTGAGAGCGCAACGAATGTTTTATTGGGCGATAAGATCAGGGTTGATAGAAGATCTAGGAATGGAAATGAAATGCGAAACTGTCAAAAGAAGAAATTGACAAATTTATTAAAACAAATTTAATATCAATTTAAGAACGATAAAAAAAAATCCGTATGAACTATGTACATATGTAGTTCCACATTGCGGTTGACTAGTTCCGCACGAAATTATAAATAAAAATTGAAAAGTTTGAACTTAAAAATTATAAGAAAATTATTACGAGACTAACTTTAGGCTAGTTCCTTTGATCAACTGGTGGAAATATGAATCCAACTGAACTAGAATGCATATTTGCCTCACTTATAAAGTTATTTCAGTATAAGGAACCAGTAATAGCTAGTGAATTAAGCTCCTGGGACTAGTTCATTGCGAAATGAAACTCAATTCCCACATGTTAGTTACCTGTCGCATATGCTGGCTCAATCTCTTCCTCCGACTGCATTTGATGCGGCGGCACCATCTGCTGATGTCCCTGTCCCTGAGGACCGCCACCTACAGTCATGGGAACAGTGGGAATCGGCACTGGTATGGGCAAACGTTCATAGTGTATGCACTCATGATGATATTGCTGATGATGATGGCCATGTCCATTGTGTATGGTGCCCAGCACACTGCTGCGTCCGCCAATACTTCCTCCGCCCGAGATGCTGCCTCCACCGCAGCCATTGAGACCACTGCCCGCACTGCCGCTGTGTCCGTGTCCATGATGTCCGTAATCCATAAGCATGCCGGGTGCTCCTATGCCGACGCCGCCACCGCCTCCTCCACTGCTACCGCCACCCGAATCATCTGTAGTCGTAGTATTTGTATTGTGACAACGACTCGAGCAGCGACCAAGCGAACCACTGCCCGTACTGTGATGTCCCAAGCTGCCCATATGTCCCGGATGGCCACCCATCACCAGCATGCCGCCCATTATGGAGCCACCGCCTCCACATCCCTGACTTGAATCCGAGCCTGAGTCGTGACCAGTGCACACAGCTCCTGCCGATCCCGGCCTGCTCAGTGTGGCATGAGGCGGTGTCACCGATGCCGTCGTCTGCATATAATGATGTGTATACGGATGCGGATGTGGTACATCATAGTCGCCTGTATCGATATGCCCTCCAGATGACATCATTCCAATGCTTCCAGTACTGCCCGTTGCCACGCCCATGCCCACACTGCCGCCGGGAACTCCTCCTTGCAGGCAACCCAACGAGCCATGTGCACTGCCATGGTGACTGTGACTATGATGACTCCCATGGGCACTGCCATGAGCACTGCCACTCCGGCTATGCAGAGAGACGCCTCTGGTTAAAGTATTATTCGCCGATTGTATGGAACTAACCACAGCTCCACGGCACATGATGTCCGACAGTTGATTCGCCTGGATGTCAAAGTATTTCGACTGCTGAGATTAAGATAGAAAACACAATTCAAATGATTCAATTCACAGCACTTACAAATTGAAGAGACCTCCGCTTTGAATAGTCAACGAATACCTAACGAGTGGGTCATATATTCAGTCTACATACCAAACTGTTCAGAAATTGATATAAAATATAGGAGTTGTTTGATCAGATCCGATCATAAGACAGCTATGGAACATAAATCAACTCAATCAGAGTTGATCTAAACTGTACATCATATTAATTTTCTTTTTTTACATCATAATGTTCTATTTTGAATCACGAATTTAGGTTTGATCCTACATATATCATCTATTATTAATCATCAACATTTATTTGATTGGATACCAAACTTTTACAATTGGTTTTGAATATGTTAATCAAAGAGAACAGTTTGGGAAACACAGAAAAATAGAATTGATTATATTTTTAATCGCAAAATAGTTCATTTTTGAATGGTGTGATTAACGATGTTATTCTACTATACATCATATTTGTTTTTTGGTTTGCATATCATGAATGTTTGCACTTGAAAATCAACAATTGGTTGTTGATTTAAATCATCAGCGATTGGAAACAGTTTGGAATATAATGAAATAAATCTGTTCACATTTTAAATCACAAAATACTTGATTAAGCAACTATAAAACTGTGAACAAATAAAATTATGAAAAGTTCTGAGTTTGAACATTTTCCCTTTGCATTCATTGACCATTCATTGTCAGATTCAAGCGAATGTCTTTCCTAGATTATGGATATATCTCGAGATTTCAAGTACCTGAGGACTATCCAATTGATCCAGGGATTGACGACGTGATGCATAATCCAGATGTGTCATGAGTTGCTGGGCTGCTGGGCAATTCTTGTTCGAATGTAGATGCTGTTGCGATGAGGTCAATAGTGGTGGTGGCGGTGGTGTTATGGAGCCGCATGGTGAACCCGGACATGGGCTCGAACAGCGGGAACGGCAAGAGGGACTGTAGCAGAGATTACCGCTGCCTCCTCCGCCTTGTTGGTTTGGTGTGCTTGGGCAGGTTTGCGATTGCTGTTGTTGTTGTTGTTGCTGCTGCTGATGTTGTTGTTGTAGTGGTTGCTGTTGTTGTGGTATACATGGTGGCTCCTCTTCCTCCTCACGTTGCACTAGATTAACGGGCAACGGTGTGCATTGGGTTAAACGGCGCGGCGAACGACCACGATCCACAGTTGTGGCTGACCAATAGCCCCAAGCCATAATGAGATCGGTTTTTTGTTGTTCTTGTTGTATGGGTTACTCTGACTTTTGTTGTTGTGGGTTTTTGCACTTGACTTCGTTTTCAGCGTTTAAGTGACGCAAATTTCCATTAACACAGAGATACACACACGCACACACTCAACGCAACGCACGCACGCACGCACACTGTTACAAAATAGAGCACAGTGGGTTGAGAGTGGGCGTAATTTCTTTTCGATTTGCTATAATTATTAATTTTAACTCTTAATGTTGATATTTCCGTTTCAATTGATTGCTTTCGTTTGAATTCAATTTTCATTACATTTCATTCATTGCATTTGGCAACCACTGTGCCTTGTCCTTAAAAAAAAAACGAAGGAGCACACTTTCAAACAAAAGGACATAAAACACAAATGGAGCACATGGCCGGGTCTCGATGTCGACGTCGTCGTCATCGTCGTCTTCATAACAAAAACAAGGTCCCCAACCGATTCTAAAGGACGCGCCGTCGCCTAAAACTATGCAAAGTGCAGCAGCAAAAACATACAAAAAGAAAAAGTTTCAAAGCCAAAGCGATAAACCTTCTCATTCAGCTCAATTTTCCCCCGCTCCCTTTACTCCACACTCTGAGAGTTATAGTTTTAAATGATTGATTAAAAAGAATATAAAACAAGCACCGGGCGTGGCCGCATAGTGGGCGTTATAGCCGCAGAGAAACCACACCTAAAAAAAAAAATATATAAGCAAAAATAAGAAGGAAAATTTCTACATATATATGTGAGGATTGTGTAATAATGGGAGAGAACCGAAAGCAAAACGAACGGGGCAAAGGGAAAGGGAAGGAAGGAAATAGATTGGGTGGGTGGGTAATGCAATGCAAAACAGCTGACAACTCTGTCAAGGCACTAGGCACAAGGCATTTGGCGTTGCCTGCGACAATCACAAACAATTTAACCCAAGTCAAACGAGCGCACAAGTTGCTGCAAATTGTCAAAGGTGTGAGAAATGAGACAGGGAATAAGCGAGAGAAAGATAGACAGAATGAGAGAACTATGTATGCTCTCTCGAGACGCGCGCAGGGAAATTTTCTCATCATCGCCTTTTCAGAAATATACATAACCAGCCCAACATCATTGCAGCAAAACTACCTCACCATAACCCTAGACAGAGGAAGGTCTCCTCCTCACTTTTTCCCCTGGCCCCTCCGTTGTTTTTCTTTACACTTTCCTTAGGTCCCGTCGCTCGTGCATTCAAGTGTAAATAGGAAAATTTTCTTCAAGTGTATTGGTAGGTCACATCGAAATTGCTTGACGTTGGCCTCTCCCCTCCTGGCCCGCTTGTCTCCCGCCTTGCTGTTGTTGTTTAGACAATTGAAATTAAGTACTCCACTTTCATGCATAATTCGCATGATTAACGAGGGTCTAAGAGGACGGGTTGGGAGGACGGGCGGGCGGGGGTAGGAGATGTCCGGGAAGGCAACAGCATCCACTCGACACTCGAGGGCTTTTCGTGACAAGGCAAGACAAGTATATCCTTTTGTCTGTCGTCCTTTCTTTTTTCTATTCTGCTGATGATGCAGTCAACCAGTTTTCCCCCCAGTAGCAGCAGGCAAACGGATGGACAAACGGACAGACAATGCATTTTGGTCTACACGCCCATCCCATCCCATCCCAACTTAACTCATCCTCTCAGCATCGTCGAGTCAGTCGGTCGGTCGGTCGGTCGGTGCCTAAAATGGGGTTTTCGAACATCGTTTGCTAAGTATAAACACATTGGGGCACCCGCCGTCGGGCGCCCTCTAGCATTGTTTTCGCTCTGCAATTGGAGCATGAATATTGGTTGTTTGGTTGCCTCCATTGTCCTGTTTTGGTCTGGGATAACACATTCCAATACCCCAACCACTTTATCTCCCACATTCTCATTCCCATATAGACAGCTAACCTATAGCCAGGGATTTTGCTATAAATCAATCTATGGGGGGGAACATCTATATATACATATACACATATATATGGTTGTTTGAAAATAAACCGATTTCATTTTCTTTTTTTTTTTTTTACGATTGATACATTGGACCCAGTTGATGATTAATGGTTCAATGGAAAAACCTTTCCATTTTCAAATGTTTCAATTTGACACCAAAACTGTAGCATACTTTCGAGCTAACAAACTACACAAACAAACAGTTAAGGGTTCTGCAAATTGGCTTTAAACTAATTAAAACATGACAAACGATGAGTTGTTAAAAGTTTAATGATTCACAAGGAACCTAATCAACTCTTTTGGCGTCCATATAGGTCTTTGAACGTAGATCTAAAAGTTAGTAGGTTATCAACAGAAAGTTTCTATATAAATTATTTTAGTAAAATACTTTTGAGTATACCTATAAACAACTAGGGTTATGTATAGATAGAGAGAGAAATTTAAGTAAGGGCAAGTGGAAAAGAGGTTTTCTTTTAGGCAGCATATACAGTAAAAGCTTTAGTCGGGGACAGCTTCAGCAGGCCGACATCCCTCGTATATAGCGGAATTTTACAATCGCAAGAGCATGATTTTCATACAAGTTCCGTTTCCGCATGCAGACAAAAATACTGCAAGCGTGGTATTTCATTGTGGTTGAATTTTCACATCGATAAATATTAAAAGATTGTCTACTTATTTGAAACCTTGACTTATTTACTTACATATGTATATGTTGTAGTAATAATTAAGCAAAGTATAAGTAGGTATACCTCATTAGGTAGAAGTTTATCATTTTAAACTCCAATAACATGCACTGTGCAATACATAGATCTTAAGATAAAAATAAGCGCTCTCTAGCAAAAAGAGAGAGATAATCTTCAATCACGGAAGAAATCAAATAAAGACAGAATCTGTGAGTGACAATCGTTGTGAATGGACGCTTCTTCCCAAAATATGTAACATTATATGATTTTTAATAAATGTCTTTGTATGGAATCTTTTTTAAACCTTGCATATAACTAGATTGGGGTTATCTTTAAGCTTATTTCGAAGACCTCAGAAAACGTTTGATCTTGATTTCTGTATAGGTATTATAAGAACCATCCATAGCTTTAACATACAGTTTAAATTGAGACATAGATATTATTCTCAACCAAAGTATACAAAATGTCAAGAAAACCAACGTATCATTCATGTATGTACATAAGTCATCACCGAAGCCAATTATGTTTAATACTCTTTCTCTCTTTTAAATATACAATACATTTGTTTATTTCCGTGGGAGAGGAGTTTGAACTTAAATTCATTTGCTTCAGAGCAAAGATGTTATCAAGTAAATGATCCAAGACACAATTGTCAATAGCGCTCTTTGAACTTTAAGACTTTTACTTCTTAGAAGTGATGCCCGTTCAGTATTATATATTTCCCCAGGGTGCTTGCCAATTCGTCTTTAAAACAGTTGAACTAGTTTTTTTTCTACCGGATTTTTTCACAAATAGCTCTAAAAACATTCAGTTCTAGAATTGTTACCAACAATCTAAATCTATTTTGAATATTTTCACCAAACTGCCAAATGTATTATATAAGTATGTATCTTTTGCTAGAGCATAAAACAGAATTATAAATCTTGAACATTTTTTGTATAAAAAATTTCTATGCGTTTGTTAAAAATCAAAAAACAAATTGGAAGAAATAACAAACCACATTATGTCTTAGTATTTTCTTGTTTTTATGATGTTTTTCAAATGTGTTTCTGAACACAGTTGTGCAACTGTATTATCTGGAAATTTGAAAGGATTACGAATATAGGAATTTATTGGGAGAATACCAACTTATTTGGGAGAGCAGAACAACAAGCATTTGTTTCAGAAATAGTTAGAATAGCGAAAAAAGTTCTTCTGCAGTGCTTGAATTAAAAATGCAAATTTGGTTATTCGAAAAGGTCACAAATTTAAAGAGAAAAAAAATCTTAGTTATTTAAAGAGTCTTGAATAGTTATCTCCAGGTCATTTGTCTTGCAAATATGTTCTTTTAAAGTATTTATTCTATATTATTGATGAACTTCATGATAAGACAAATACTTTTACTATGGTGAGACAAATATAGTTTTATTATATATTCTATAAACTTAATGTACTTGATAGTAGAACAAACAGAAACAGAACTTAACTATTTTTGGGATATAAAGTTACTTTTCCTTATATATGTATGGTTTTAATAAAATCCTTTTCCATTGAAACTAAAATAAATGGAACTAATAAAATAGAGAAGATTTTCATTAAGATAACAAGGCTTAATAGTTATTGTGCAAACACTTAAGAAATTTTAGTGTCACAAGGCAAATTGCATCACTTGACCCTTAAATGAACTTGACAGGCAAAGTTAGCCAAAATATTAGTTACCAATCTAATGGCAATCATATAAGCAAAATCGAATTTGACTTACATCATATGGCAAAGTCATTGGGGTCTTTTTTGTTTTTGTCGTTATTTAGCAAGACACGCCCCAATCATTGACCATTTGATGCCTTCTCCTACTTCGTCTCCTCCCGCGTCTTGGCCAACAACACAAAATTTGCCATGGTTGAACAGTTTGACTCAAGTTTCAAGCCGATAATAACAATAAACATCAAGGAGAGAGAATGACGAGCCAGGACCAAGGTGGAACACAAAACTGGAGGATGCACAGAGGCTATCAATAGTTAAACATCAATTTTTGGCCTTTTGCGGAATGACGTCAAAAGGTTACCTGCTCTCACGCTCTCTCTCTCTAAAGAGTTATCCATAAAACGATGCTCAGGACTGTCAGTCTGTGTGCGGTCGTCATGTGCATATTTAAGTGGGCGCAGCCACGCCCCCACCCCAATCATACTACCATTTCTTTGACTCTTGTTGGTTTTCCTTGTCTTTTTTTTCCTGTTTTTTTGGTAGTTTGTTTAACTAACAATAATTTCATTAAGACCCAATGGGATCATTAAAATATGCCCAAAAAATAAATGAGAAATCTCACCCAAAGGGAAGCAGCACAGAGGCAAACATGAAATGCGGGGGAAAATTTTTTGGAAATGTTGATTTAACTTTTACAAGTTGAAAACCATGGCAAAGGAGACCAAAGGAGGAAGATACAGAAGGCGAAAGTGGCGGGGGTTGGGGGTGGGTGGGAGGCTAAGGGATAAGGAAAAAAGTTTTAATGGCCGCAGCGACAGCTTGTGTGAAGCATGGAAACGAGAAATGGAAAGAAAAGAAAAGAATAAAAGAAAATTGCTTTGCCCTGCAGCTTCTTGGCAACACACTGACTGAGATATACATATTATATACACACACATACATACATATAAATATATATATTTATATTGTGTATATACATATTTACATTTCTGCATATGTATGTAGCATGTGTGACTATTGGATTTCTATTTTTTTTGGATAGTGTAAGTGCAAGCATCGCTTGATGAAGTGCAAATGCCTGGGGTCAAGTTTAGGGTGGGGATTCACACCAACTTGGCACACACACACACACACATCAACAACATGATGATTTCGCCGCCTGTCTGTGTGTGAAATTTTTGTTTGCTCGTGTCTGCGTGTGTGTCTGGCAGTCAAATAGCCAAAAAGTATGCAAAAGCAAAAAACAAAAAAAAAAAAACCCAAATATAATAGAAACTAAATTGTGGCAGTAGTAGCAAAGAATTGGCTAAAACTACAACCAAACAAATGGAAATCAATGATTTGATTTGGGTTAATATTTGCTTGTTTCAATTCAATTTTTGTGCTTTCATTGTGTTAAGTGCCCAAAAAAGTAGGCCACACTTGTTGAAATTCTATGAAAAAGCTGAAACAAAAAACTTCTCTAAGGCAAAAATCATTAATTTGTTTTACTAAGCAATCAAACTTTTGTTTGTCCAACAGAAAAAATGATGAGTAATTGATGTATAGCCAAAAGACAAACAGAATTTGATTATTAACTTTATTTATTTAAAAAGTTAACTAGAAGGCTTTTTGGTTCTGCTGGTAAACTCAACAAAAAATGTTTAGAACCAAATAATCATAAAGTAATAAAAAACAACTTTTAGACACATATTCCCATTTTCCATATAGCCATCAATCTTTATAAATTTTAATGCTAAACTTTAAAGTAGTTGATGAAAAAGTTTGTTACTTAAAATTCTTACATACGCCCAAAAGTAGACACTTTAAATTTTTAATGAGATGCTGAAATCTAACTAAACTTTTGGGAAAAGAAAATCAAAGATGGCCTAAACCCTTCTCACTCAGCTGTTTTGGCAAATTAATGACTTTAATTGGCCAAATTTACTTTATCCAATTGGCACACAAGCCCAGGCAAAGAACAGAATCCGAAAATTTGTAATGCCCCTAAGGGTAGGCAATTGATTTTTTTTTTTTTTGCTTCCTTTCTATGCTTTGCGGAGTCAGAATTCGCTTCGGTTTTACTTTAAATTCTTTTACACGAATACAGATTTGCAATGAAATGGAATTATGAAAATTGAATTCTTTAATCCTTTTTTTTATCGTCACCAAAAAAAACGTACCGCACCGTTACACCGTTTATCGAATTATCCATACACATATATAAATATATATATATATTTAATATGAACCGTGCGTGTGTTTGTGTGTATGCGACGCGAGGTTGAACCTGGTATAAGTTGTTTTTTTTTTTTGGGCTCTTTTTATTCAGTTGTGAAGAATGTTTCCCGATTAATTTACTTATCCGCACGGCACTTCCATACAGGCGAGCGGCCACGGCGCGAGTGAATAACGAAGCAACCGAAAAAGTATGCTAGGGATATTTTCCATTTAATGAGAGAGCAACATAGAGAGAGAGAGAGAGAGAGATAAAGAGAGTGAGAGACGAAGCGAGTGTGCGACTCCTGTTCAATGTCAGGTGACGCAGACATAACAAGGACTTCTCCCATAAACTTCGCTTATAGAAAAGCCGCAGGCCGGCCTAATAGCATTGCCAGCATCAAAAACTTGTTTTCATGCCCAAATTCCAGATGGCAACTCATTGTGCTCGGCTCAGCTGTTTCTTACCTACTTGTGTGCGGGAAATCCTCTCTCTTCCGCTCACCACTTTCTACTCTCCGATTTTTTGGGTAGTGGCATCTCGTTCTAGACTAAAGGCATCCTTTTGTGTATCGACCTTATGTACTCCAAAAAGTTCTCAGGCCTGGGTAAAGTTTTTTTTTGCACATTCCTTGTCGTTTATTTATTTTTATTTTTTTCTTGGTTTTAGCAGCGTTGCCATATTGCAGTCGCATAAATTATAACGGTAAGTTGGGTAGGGTTGGGTTAGGGTTCCTAGCAACCATTGTTAGCCGGAGATGAAGCCGGAAGGTAAGAGCTGAGAGCATACAAAACAACGGCTTATAAAAATGCCATACACACACGCACACATATACACGTCCATTTACTAATCAACAATAACAGCATCTCACACACACACACAAAGAGAGAGAGTCCTGCTGCTCTTGTTGTCGTGTAGTGCTTTTAAATGTATCCGTGTATCCGTGTGCGGTAACATTATACCTTGACAATCACACACACACACAAACACTGCCACACACAAAATGCTTTTAATACATTTTAAGCCGCATTTTTTCACACGTGGCCGCAAAACAACAGGCAAAAAAACCGCACACATACAATCACACACATATGTGGGGAAGCACAGAGAGTATTGCATACTTTTTTGGGGTCTCAACCACAAAAACCAGGAAACCTGCTACGCAAACTGTCCCAATGTTGGCGGCATTGCGGAAAGCAACGAAAAGGAAACTCTCAACTTTGTTTAGTGTTTGGCAGTTATCATATGTGAGCATAGTTGTTGGTTTTTTTTTGCCCCTTTTCTTTCTCTTTCCCTCATGTTATGCCATACTCTATCTGAATAAGGTAAACTAAAAGTTCTGTCCAATCAAGAAAAACAAAAAATAACGCACCCGATAGGTGAAATAAGTTTTAGTTTTTGTTATCCTCTCATAATGGTAATATAATTATATTATTCTGCTTTACGGTATCTCGATTTAAATGAAATTTATAATGAAACTTTTTCGGTTAACCAGTAGAGTAGTGCAACGAGATGACTAAAGTATTTCTAAAGTCTTAGTCTAGTAGCTTAAGACCTGTTATCTTAGCTAAGAGAGTAATTATGTTGATTTAAGTTGTTCTTTGCATACTTTTGGGAACTAAAAAATTCATATTTCGTTTAAAATTTTAGATTAGTTAGATTAGTTGCTTTAGCGTTAATATTTGGAATTAAAGAACTCGAAACAGATTCAAATTATGCCTTAACGTTCTACAGAAGACAAAATTCGGCTTAAATAAACAATAATTTTAGTAGGTCATATATTAAAAATTTGCATCCAGTTTATAAGTTTATTTTTAGAAATGTTCAAATTGGCATTTTTTAAATCGAAATTGGATTTTTTTAAAGCGAAGTATGCTAATGAAAGAACTTTAGCAAAGTCTGCTGATTATAGAACTGGTGGTTCTTGAAACAACGATTAAAAATCTTATAAATTAGTAAGATATATTGACCTAAAGCTGGCTAAAACCAAGTTTTAAAAAATCTAAAACAATTTAGTATTTTTAAATTAAAAAGTCGAGTTTAAGTCAAAGTGTATCATGTTATTTTGAAATAATTGTCAAAGCTAAAGATTGTAGAAAATAAATGAAGTAATTATTAGTTTAGATTATGTATAGCAAGATAGGGCTCTCCTGTTTTATTTCTTTCAAATGTATCTCAAAATAAGGATATACACAGTTGATTAGATTTTAACTTCATTAAAATCGCTTATCATATATATAAAATTATATACCAATATTAATTAATAATTCTAGAAATCCAGTTGCCCTTTTATTGAATTTAATTTATAAGATTTATTACCCGCTGCCAAGAATGGCGAATGGGTCCCCCACATAGGACCACAAGATTTAATTTTAATCTCTATGTCATTTTATCCTACTATTAAGATGCCCATAGTAAGCTTTAAAATTCCTATAATGATATTAAATCGTTTGAGATAGTCCATGAACTTTAAGGGTATAAAAAATTTGCCAAAGTTAACATTTAATTGGGAGGTTTTTTTTGCTGTCATTTGAACAAATGTTGTGTGAAAAAGGTTTTTTTTCCTTTCAGTATTTTTTTTGGGCGTAAGCATAATTAAGCTTAGACAGTTAACTAAACATATATTCCACATATTCATGTCTGTGGCTTTTACCCAGTGAAAACCGCAGCAAAAATATTAAATTTAACCCACAAAGAAAAAAGAGGCAAAGCCAAAAAAAATAAAGCAAACAATTTAATTATAATGAATTATAAACGAGGCCGCCGTTAACCGGTAAAAGAACCAAGCGGAATCCAGGGAGATGAAAAATCAACAAAATTGTAAGAGTAAGAAACATAAGATATGTATGTAATATGTGTGTTCTGTGTGTGTGTGTGTTTCTGTGTGAAATCCTGCACAAGTTAATTAATATTTTATGTTATTAACATGGGTGCCCACACCAGCCGCTTGGGGATCTGAAAGTTTATTGAGCTAATAAAGCAAGCAAACGAGAAGCCAGAGAAAAATCCAAAAAAAAAAAAAAAACAAGGACCCAAGAGCCAAAATTTCAGTCGGGAGCCAGAAGCAACTTTCTCTTATTGTTTAACCAGACTTAAATGGTACATCAAATGACACCAACAGAAGTAGATGAAAGTGTAATTACAACATGTACATATGTACATATATACATAAATCTACATATACACATGGTAAGTAGACAGATTAAAACATTGTTTAAGAAAATAAATATGTTTGAATGAAAGGCAACCTAGGAATCCTTTTTCTTTGTAATGAGAGTAGCAAATTGAAACCATGTTTCATTTTTATGAAGAATTATGCTAAATGTGGGTTCTTATATTCACATTTGTTTAGCATCTACAAATCAAGCTTTCTTTTGGGTGAGTATTTCATATCTTTTAAAGCTTATAATATAATAAGCTTTTTAGATTTTAAATTACTTTATGTCCAGGTAAAGGGAACTAGGAGGTTTTGTCAAAACATATTTAAATAGATAGGCGTGACTAGGACTATTCTATTCTCTTAAATTAAATGAATTCTTAACAAAATGTTCTTAATTTAACTATCTAAGGTGGTGAGAAGCTACCTTTCCCTGCTCATACCTGGCTGCACCCTTACATCGAATATTTGAACAATTCTTTATGTAAAAAGCGAATTTTTGAGGAATCAAAGTAGTCCTTCCCATTTCATAGCCCTAGATTCGCCTATGTATTCAAATATGTTTTAACAAAAACTCCAGAATGCGATTGCCAATAAAAAATACATTGCAAATCATCAAGTCTATTCATTACAATCTTTAAAACGAACGTTTACTTTTAACTAACTAAGGCTAACTAATTGCCATATTTTGACTCGATTGCCATACAAATCAAAGACTTAAGGGGCAAAAACATCTCAATGTGAGTGATTTATGTAAGTGGGTTCCACCCATTTGTAAAATGATCAATAGTTTAATGTGGTTAACATTGCAAATTTCCTTTCTTAACTTAAAATTCACTTTTTTCATACTACAATTTTATAATTGAGTAATCAGAATCATTTGGAAAATACGCTTTTAGTTTATAATCTTTCTGAGCTTTTTTTGCACAATTTTTCTTATCTAACTTAAGCTAGAGAGACTTCCCTCTCTCTATAAAGTAACAATTTTCTTGACTCACCATGTATGACCAACTGAGAATCATAATTCATTTCATATAATCGTATGGCCTCATTTAATTCCATGTTCGTGGATATGGTGCAGGGGTCATTCTCCTCATCGACCCATTTGATGGTAAAAGGCTGTAAAAAAATACAACTCAGATATATAAATTGATTTCTTAATTGTATTCCATATATATGTGTAAGTATTGCTCACCTGATCCAAGGGAAATCGACAAATGTTTCGTATCTCATAGCACAGTTCTTCATATGTAATATTCTTATTGATTGTGGTTATAATTATTTGGCCATTGTAGGCTGTCTTCACTGTGATTAGATTTGGTGAATTATCCAATTGAGTGCCTCCGCCACTGCCTCCGCTGCCATCGTTTAAAATTTGCGAAGGCATTTTCTGCATTTGATGTTTTCTTTTCGTTCGAAACTCAGTGATAAATGGAATTTTATAATGCTAAATCATGCAGGTAAACACACAGAACAAAACTTATGATAAGACCAAACTGAAAATAAAAAGATAAAAAGGTGGCTTATCATAAAATTTTGGAAAGATATTCAAAGAGTATTGTGAATTTGTTATAACTTTCGATGCACTAATTTCGATGGACTAATTAGTTACAGTCAATCTAATTAGCCGATTTATATTGGCTGTAACTTGAGTTCTATTTCTCCGATCTGATTAAAATTTTGGAATCTAATGTTTTATTTCAAAATCTATTATTTTCATCCCGATAGCTCTTAAGATGGCGGCGTGAAGTTGATTTGTACAGACGGACAGTCGAACATGGCTATATCAACTCGACTTCTCTTGCTGATCACGAATATATACATATACTTCTGACAAATTTTATTATACCCTCTGCAAAAATAATTGAAGACTTCGGTTATAAATAAATTTCAATAGATTAAGTAAAATATTTATATCTTATAATGGTCATACCTTGGAATTGCTTTAAAAATTTAATGGACTCTATCATAGTAATGAGGATAAATTATCATTATAAATGTTTAAGATAGTTCTTAATTAAAAAAGATTTGAACACCTTTATTGAAAGAAAGAGCATAGCGAAGTCGGTGCTGTTGAATCTACATATGTATGTAGCAATAATGAGATAAGTTAAATATATTAGTTAATATTAGTTAAATCTACAAAGTAAGGGTATAAAGACATCGATGTTGACCTCTCTGGTTATGCCAGACGGTAAAATGTGATTATATCAGAGAAAAAACATAAGCATAAGAATTTCTCTTAGAACTATCTAACAAAAAAAAATTGTTCTCACAGAAAATCCTATTAAAAGATTCTATTTGAAATCCCGCCAAAAGCTGTCAAACATTTGACATTTGAAACGCACAAGAACACGCACGCACACACCCATACATAAACCACACATTCCACAAGTGGTTGTTGTTGCTATCCCTCAGCTGCACACACAAACACACACACACACACTATAAAAGAAATCAAACATTTTGAAGCCATGAATCATGACAACAACACAGCAAAACAAAAGTAACAGCTTAAAGACAATAATAACGCCCTCAATAGTTAAAAAGCAAACAAAAGCCAAAGCAAATTAGTACACTTTACTTTGCCTTTCCCCCCCCTGTTTTTTGTTTTATCTTTTTTCTGTACTTCTTCTAGTTTATAATTAATGCCGTTTACCGTGCATTGACCAACAACACAAACGGCTAGCCAAAGGAGACAACAGTTAGAAATAATAAGAGAATTAAGAGAAGGAGTGAAAGAGAGAGATCGAATAAGACGCAGTGGCAGAGGAGAATCGACAACCTGTTTTTCCTCATTTGCATTTTTCAATTGTGCCGCGTTTGCCTTTCGCATTTTAATTTCTTTTTATCAAATGGTGTTAACAAAATCCGCAACAAATTTTCACCAATACTTCTCTTCTTTCAATTCCCATGCAATTTTTTCTCTGTGAAATTATTTAAATGTTGTTTTATGACATCCGCACACGCACAAACACACACACATACACATACATTGTCAATTAAATAAAGATGCTTCCGTGGGCCAAATTGAATAAATAGCTTTGACTGATAATTTAATTTGTTTAAATAACTTAAAATTAACATTAAATTAAAAAAGTTTAACCAGTCTAAACACAAAAAAAAATGAACTAAGGCCACAAACAAGAATACCGCATAACCAGTGTTGGAAAGGGGATACAGTGAGTATTTAGTATTTTCTTGGCATGCACGTAGCATATAAGGGGGGTGATGTCAACATAAATGAAATTACATGAATACTTGGGAATACTAAAAACAGTATACAAAAATGCAATTTTCATAAGTGATGTTTTTATAAAATTGAAATAGTTTTAACTTGAGCCAAAGCTTAGCGCTGCAGCTAAGTAGGGTTCTCATAAAAAACTGCTGCAAACTTACATCTTTGAGCCACAAATAATTTTGAGTTAGGCCTACAACAATAGCAAAATACAAGTTATTTATCAACTTGCGGAATTATACAGAGACCTGTTATTACAAAAATTGCTTTATATTTCAAGATAAATATTATATTTTGGCTAAAAATGCTTTATGCCTTCTTTTTTTTTCTCTTATTTCACTGTTACAATGTTTGCTGGGTTGTCTACATTTAAGAATAGCTGCTAGAGCTGGAAAAACATTCATGTTTTCGATGTTTTCAACGTCAAACATCGATGTTTGCGCGGTATTTTTAAAATCATTAAATTTTTTCGCGAATCTATATGCTCTTTTGAAGCTTTTACTTTTTTTTGTTAAATTATTGTCAATAAAAAAAAAAAAAAAAAACAAGGATTGGGGATCATTTTTGAGATTTTTGTTTAAAAACAAAAGTTTGTTTACGACACTAGATTTCAAAGATATTATTTGGCCTACCGTGCTAAATAATCGTTCAGATTCGCAGGACGATGCAGGCACACATAGAAATTTGTTGGACATTTTTTTTTTCAACTTCCGTGTCCGATGAACAACCCTAAAGAAACTTTGTAAAGAAGATAATATTTACTGTCAATTAGAAATTCCACTTTCCAATTTAAATTGCAAAAAAAATAAAAACATCGATAGTGCTGGCCATCGATATCGATATACAAATACAAAACCATCGATGTATCGATAGTACCATCGTTGTTTTTTTCAGCTCTAATTCTCATTGTTGTTTTTGTTTTCGGCGTGAAAAAAACAACTTGCGCGCGGTCCTATTGAACACACACACAAGAGAAGCAATAATAATTAAACGAAGCCAATAAGTGTATTATAATTCTAATGGTATATTAAGTGTGCGCGTGTGTGCCTCATGTGGAAATTAAACAAAATTAGAGGCGTGACAAAAATTTTGAGTTAAGAATATGCCAATAAAACGAATTTGAGTAAGTGTGTGTGCGATAGAGCGAGAAAGCAGTACAGTGGACGCCCGAGGGGGTAATGCTTGGGCGACCCCACCAACTATAAATAACAAAATGCAAAGTCTCGTTGTTGTTGTTGTTGTTTTGTTCTTTGCTTGTCGTAGTCTTGTCTCTCCGTCGAGGCATTTAAAATAATACAAAAAAGAAAACCATATCAAGTGCAATTTTCATTTGGGGCCAACGACGCCGCCGCTGCTAATGATTACGAAACTGGGTAAAGAGGTGGACTGAGGGTGGTTTTTGTGAGGGGCTGGGTGAGTAGGGGATTAGGGCGGGTGCCTCCCTCACCCGAAACTTTGCATACAAAACGGGATGAAAAAAATTGCGTGTATGTGAACAGTGAAAGAGAGAGAGGGGCAAGGAGGGAGGGGAAGAGGTGAAGTATATTTCATGGCTATCGATTTAGTTAGGGTGTTTTTTTTTTTTTTTGGTGTTTGATTGCCCCATCCTTGGTTCCTTTTCTTCTTCCTTCCAATTACCGGCTAACATGGTGTATGAATCATTCTTAATGCTGAGTGTGAAATCGATAAAAAATTAAAAACAAAAAAAAAACAATAAAATAGAAATCAGTTACGCATAACTCTAGATCATCTGATAAGTAAATTTGTTATCAGATACACACACACACATATAGAGATAGAAAGAGGGACCAAGTGAGAGCGAGATAGCTACAGCAACGCCCCTTGACGAATTTGTAGGTTTCTTATTTCCCTTGTAAATGTTTTCCAGCTGTTGCTGAACGACCCAAAAGAAGATGATGAAGAAGAAGAAGCAACAGAATAGCAGGATGTAAAGACAGATGTTTCTCTGAGCAAGGCCAAGGGCGTAGTCAGGATCTCATTGGGAAGGGGGAACAAACATATGTGTTGAGCTCTGCCCCTCCAACACTACGCCCTTGGGTCAGACAAGGCTCAAGGCTCTCCAGTTCGACTTAAGTACAGCATCCACTTGAAAGAAAACCAGAAAATGTTTAAATGATTTGGTTTCATTTGGCATTTCTGGGTTCACTCTAATCTTCATCATCAGCATCATGATGATCATTGTCTTGAAGAGTGACCCACTTCTGCCATCACATCACACACACACACACATAGAACGTAGAAAAACTACAAAAACCTCAGCTCACTTTGGCGGCCTTCCTTCTTTGCTTTTCTAAGCTTTTGTTTTGTACGTAGTTTCTCTTATTACCCAGAGTCTCATTGTATGCAATTACAATCGCATATATACATATTAAATACGGACACATACATAGTATCATTTTGTTTGTACATATGTACATAAACATACATACATATGTATATATAGATAACGCCGTCAGACGGCAATTGCACTTGAAATGCTGATAAGTCGAAAAAGTGAAAAGCAAACCGCAGTATTCTTTAGTTCTCAATGAAAAAATAGTGCTCCGAACTCATATTCAAACACATGTATATACATATGTATTGGCTATAATCTTTAATAATCATAGGCGGAAGGTTAATAACACTGTGCTACATAGTTTTCGTAACGAGCAGCAAGTAAATCGAAAGTGCATACAATTGACATTCAGCTTGATTCTACTTATTTATAAATGTTCTTTGTACTTGACAAAGACGACCAAATAAAGATCATTCTAAAAATACATATACAAAAGTTGGATTTTCCGTATTGAATAATTACATATTTCATTTTATAAGAGACAAATAAGTAAATGAAGGAATAAAATATGAATATATCGATTTCGAACATTTGGGAAAACTTTAAAATAAAGAAAATCCCTTGGTTTTAATTTTAATAGATTGAGAGGAATTCGATCAGACTTAATTATTAACTTAAGCAGATTTTTTAACAATTTCAACCAAAAAAACCGGGAGTCAAACAAAATCCTTATACAATTTTTACTATGATACTTATTTGAAATCAGGATAATGCACCCACACATACAGCAAAACTCATAGAAGCTTATAAAGTCTCTCAAATTCTTTTTTTAGACTGTTCAGCAAGTAGTTCGGACCCAAATCTGATATAAAATCTTTGGTGCATCTTGATTTAACGGGCTTATGCCAGTTTGAAAATTTTAAAAGGCTTATAAGAACATTATTCAATAGGACAAATTGGATATTCAAATGCTCCAAAACTTGTTGATTTAAATGGCAGATCGTATGTTGAAATAGGTAAAAACCAGAAGGGTTTCCACATAATTTCTATAGTGTAAAGTAATTTAAATTAAACCCCAAATTATAGGTACATTTTTTTCCAGTTATTTACTTCGTTTGAAATTACTTTGTTTCTTTTTTGTTTGTCCGAAACTTTTTCCGATTTAAATGGGCTGAAATAAATTTCTAAACATAAAACAAAACACAAATACTGATGGCGCCCAAGGGTAGGCCGTTCTTTTTTCGCTTTATGTTGTTTAAATTCCCAACTACTTTTAGCGTTGAAGATATGGTATGGCCATTACAACTCTGGATTCTTTGGTTCTTGAAATAGATATTACAGACAACCTGCTCACCTTCTGTGCTGCCTATGATTAGAAATCGTATAAATTAGTATGATTTTTTGACCTCCAGCCGGCTAAAACCCAGTTTTGATAAAACAAAAACTTTTTAGAAACCAATTTGTTTTATTTTTATATTTTAAGCGGTTCAGTTCAGTTGTTATAACCACTTAGTGTTCCACTTACTTATTTCGTGCACCTTATAATCGTTTTGTATTATAAGTATATAAGTATATAATCCCTATAATAGGGAAACCTATTTTTTTTTTAAATGATTAAGCTCAAGATGGTTTTGATCCCAAAATCCCATTTAATCATAATAAGTAATGCAAGAGCGGTGCTCTGATTATAAATTTTTAACAACGTTCAAATAATTGTGTAATTTTTTTTTTAAAAAGTATGATTATTTCTGATCTGCTATACTGAGTCACTTGTCATTATACTGCTGATAAGACTGAGAAGACAAAGCTATACACTTTGAGGGTAATACCCAACTTTGTGATGGTTTTTGATCGCTCTAGAAGAGGATTTTACAGAGAAATACTCCAAATGAAAGATAAGTTAATCCAAGGAAAAGTCAACTGTGAAAATTGCTCACATAAGTAAAAAACTCTTTCAATGTAGATCTCATGACTATATGACATGTTGACTAGGATTCATTTTAGAGAGTTGTAATGACATGAGGTCAATCAAATCAATAATTAATGCCTTTAAATCATTTAGATATCTTAAATTTCCAATTGCTATTTCCCAATAATATAATGAAATTCACGCATTAGTCAATAAAGTTCATGAATGTAGGGAACAACTCATTACTTAAGATGAATCATCTCACATTGAATGAAACAAACAAGGTTTTAACACTTAATTATCTAATTAAATATAGAAAATGATTTCAATAATTTGGAAAATTAACGTAAAATTGCTTACGGTTTTTAGAAAATTCCTTTGCGTGGGGAATTCAGACACAAACATGTTGGCTAGTCTCCATATTTTTATAATCTTTAATAAACTTAAGCAGAAGGTTAATATTACATATATAGAAAATACAGTAAATTGTGTAGAAATATTTCTGAAATCTCAATGGGTTAATGAACTTGACGACGACACTTGCTGATGATAATGAAGCCAACCCCCGAGAGCTGACCTTGCCCACTCTGTCAAAAAAAGAAAGCGCTCTTCCTCTCTCTCTCTAAAGCCTCTCAGGGTTAACTGAAGTCATTTTGGCAAAAATAAGATTAAAGTAAGCACAAAAAAAAGGGCAAGAAAACAAATAGATTAACATTATTTCCCCCCCGGGAGATATGGGACGATTGAAATTCCTTAATGGTCAACCCACGCCGAGATTTATCAATGGAAAATTAAACGCCAACACAGAAATGTTGCGTTTTCTACATAGATATGTGTACATATACATATATATATATATATGTTTGTATTTTATTTAAATACAATTGCCTGAGATTCTGATAAACAAATTGTGCACGCAATACGCGATTTCCTCGAAATTGTGAACTTCTTCTTCTCCTTGTTCTGTTCGGCAGCTGTTTTGTTTGTTTTCATTTCAGGAAATTTATGTAAAAACAATAAACATACTAGTATTGAGTTGTCTGGTTAGGTGGGCGTCCCTTCTTCCCAAAAAGAACAAAAATGAATGTTCTTGTTGACCACAAATACCTTAGCCACCTACTAATACCAACTAAATATATATCTATAAGGTGTATCATCCAGAAAAAAATAGCAACATCAAAGATTACAATGAGCTAAAAAAGGAAGGAAAGCTATAGCAAGTGGGTTAAATTATTTACATTATATATGTATGTATGTGTACAGGAACCGAATCGAATTTTATATGCCATAACTCAGAGCCAAGAACACATGATGTGAGTTAATTGTTTTGGCTTTAATTGCATTTGATATCTCTCCATCAATTTTCGGTTTCTGTTGTTGTATGTATCTTTTCATCCAGCCAATCTGTATGCGAATCTTAATATATTGCACGAGTATATTCCATCTAGTCAAATATCTGTCTGTATATATGGACATATGCTCAGCAATGTGAATAGTTCAAATAGTCAATAAAGTCCATTTGGCCGAAAACTTGAGGCAGTCTGTCTGAGGTTTTTGCCTTTTCTCTCAGTTGGAAACGAATTTATTTTGCGCTGTTTGTTTGTCTGATTTGTGTTCGCTTTTTGTTTTCCTTATTATTTTTATCCATGTACATACATATGATGTACACTAAGAAACATATGTACATATGTTTATATATGCATATATATATATGTATGTGTATAGGTACCTGTATCAGATCTGTTTTGTATATTTTTTCAAATGCACTGCAAATTGAATATTTCTTTGAGGCATATGTGGAATTGAAAATACTTTTCTTTTGTAATATTGAAATGGAAATTTTTGCCAAGCGTTATCTCTACTTATTATTTGTACACTTTTGTAGAGTATTTCAGAAATATGCGTTTCAAATTGTTGATGCTTGTTCTTTGTTAGCAAAATTTTGTATTTAAAACCAATCAAAAATTAATTTTTAATTTTATTGAGATTTTAAAAGTTTTTTTTGTGGACTTTTTATCTATTGTATTTAGATTTATAAGCATTTTTCTGTAATATTTGTGGTGTTGTATTTGTTTTGAGCTTTATTTTAAGCTTTGAAGATGTTTTTGAAAAGTGGAGACTTGTGGAGAGTTTAAATATATTATGGTTCAGTGTGTACTGTGTCTATTAAATTTCCTAAGCAATAAACTTGACCTTTTTATAATTATTTAGACTTTGGAGAGTTCATTTAAAAAGTGGAGATTAGTTAATTTAATTGACGGAGATTGTTCTGTAAAGTTTAAATAAATTTTTTTGCTTCATTTTGAACCTCAATGACTTTGTAAAGATATTTTTTAAAATTGGAGACTTATGTAGAGTTTTAATTTATAATATTTTTTGTAGTTTGTGGATTAAGTTTACATTGTTACACACTTGAGCATCATTTTCAATATTTGAGACTTTGGAGAGTTAATTTAAAAAGTGGAAATTAGTTAGTTTAATGGACAGAGACTTTAAAGTGACTCTAATCTTTTTGTCGCTTTATTTTGAGCAATAATTACTTTGTAACAATATTTTTTAAAATTGGAGACCTGCGAATAGTTTTAATATATCATACTTTTTGTGCATTTTAAATATGCAAATTTTGAATATTGAAGATTTTCGAAAGTTAATTTCAAAAGTGGAAATTAGTTCAGCAAAAAATAAGAGACTTTTTTGTAGAGTTTTTATCTATAATTTGCTTTCTTTGTAAAGGTATTTTTGAAAAGTGGAGACTAGTGAACCATTTTAAATAGTTCTTATTTTGAATACATGTTTTGGAATATTTCGGTCTATTTCGGCTTATTTCGGTTAATTTTAAAGGTGTAGAGTTGGGGCAAATATTAATCTGTCATCGTCATTATGCAACACTAAGTTAATGTATACTTTAATGTAGCTTATAATCTTTTAAAAGTTCAATTGGAGAGTTTGATTAGAGAACTTAACATTTCTTAAGTTTTAAAGATGGAAAACGGTTTAAAAATTTCGTTAAGAAATAAACAAAATATATAAACTCAAAAAAGGGATAGATACTTTTGAAGACTTACAAGTTTGAAGACTTCGTAAATTAAGCTTTAAATTATTATAAAGTTAAGAGAACGAGTTTGGAATACTCACAATCAGAACTTGCATATTTTTAAATATTATGCTGTATTTAAAATTGTTTCCAGTAAAACAGTTGACAGAGTGCTGATACTTGAGGGGCTATGGAGTATAGAATAAACCATATTATATGTAGTTTTCTTATCTCAAGATATAAGGGACTGGAGAGCTGGGTTACATTGCGTTTGGCAGAACAGAATTCCCATTTTCTCATAAAAACAATGCAATTTTATCAGACAGTTTCGGGAAGTCGTAAGAAAATGTTGCTTATTTTAAACCGTCCTCGTAATTCATATTGAATTTCCGCCACATAAAAGTCATTGAAAGAAAACCAACTGAAATTAAATGGGATTATTAATGCATACCATATCATCTGGTCTATATATACAGATAGTATATATATATGTGTGTGTGTGTGGGGGACTCTGTAAACAGTTTAGTCTGCTTCTAATGTGTGTTTGCGTTTTAATTGGATATATATTTATTGGTCTTGCCATTTTTCTAAAATCGAATAATCAAGAGAAACAAGAGAGAACTGAGGAGAAGATGGGGCAGAAAAGAAAGATGGACGTCATTGCTTTTGATCAGCTATTTTCTTTGAAAATGATTATGTCTTAATTGAAATTAATTAGACGAGGTCAGCTCAGTCACTATAGAATGTATGGCATTCGTGACAAATACAAAAAAAATATATATAGGTATCTACTTATATATAGATTTATTGAGAAAATGCATATGTAACCTAGTTAACTTTCTTGTCAATGCATTTCACACTGAAACAGTCGGAAACTGGCGCTCATCGTGGGTCGAGTTCAATGAACTAAAATGTTGTTGTTTTTTTTCTTTCGTTTTTTGTGTGTGAAACAAAACAAAACAACACTAAAAACTTTCCGCTGACCGCCAACAGTCCAATCGACTGCAGTTCAGTCAGTCAGTCCAGTTGCAGTCCAGGTTTTTGTGTTTTTTTTTCTTTTGTCAGTCTAAACCTCCCCCTCTCTGTGTCTGTGATGATGACGGGAAACCAAACCCATTCGACTGCTACCATAAAAGAGCAGACCACCGAGAGCTAGAGTCCAGGTCTTCTGAGTCTTATTGGTTCGTGACTCATTCGACGAGGCAACGAAGCGTGCCAGAAGCTACAGTTTGCTGCAATACAAAAACCACAATGCAGAACAAACATAAAAACAACCGAAAAAAATTTCATTTTTTATTTCAGTAAACAAAAAGCCATCAGTCTATTGTGCGGAACACAACGCACAAAATGCCTATATAATAAAGCCAAAAATTTATCACCAGAAAAAAAAGAAAAGTTAATAAATTTATAAATTTTTGTGTTGCTTGCAGTGTGGAGTTGATTGTTGGATTTGCTTGCCATGATGCGTTACTCGGAAATCTCGCGCGACTTATCCACGGATAATCTGCGTTACAATGAGGTAAGACTAAGAAATTCATTTTCCTAGTTAAAGTAAATCAACTTGCTTGTTGTTTGTAGTTAAGCAGAAAACCCGCCGCTACAGATTATAATGGTTATACAACGGCTAGCACAATGCCAGTGTATGCAGCCACACAGATTGCTGCTGCAAGGCCAACCAAACAGCGTAGTCCACCTCTAACGAATGGCAATGCTCATACCATGTCCTGCATCAGGGACATGGATAAGGTCAAGGGTCAAAAGGATGCACTACATGCTGGCGAGGCGAAAACTTTAAATATTAAAAGTACACGACGCAAAAACTCTATAGGTTGTCTCAATAGTTTCTCCTCATCTCCTGATTCTCCGGGCTGTTACTATAGCATGGCGTAAGTATAACGTAAATTTTCAAATTGAATCAATGATTTAATGAATTTTTCGATATTTTCAGAACAAATACTCCGCTGCCGTCCAAATCTCAAAGCCTTCCAGCTCATGCCTCTATAAAACAATTGGATAATGTTATTTTGAGTGCTTTGCGTGTGCCCGCCGATGTTCTGGCCAATCAGATAACTTTGCTTGATTTTCCCGTCTTTGCCATGATACAGCCCGATGAGCTAAGCAGTTGTGCTTGGACCAAAAAGGATAAACATGTTGTGACACCAAATATAGTGGCATTTACCAAGCGTTTTAATCACACCAGCTTTTGGACCGTACAGGAGATATTAAATGCCGAACAACCCAAACAGCGTGCCGAAATAATGACGCATTTCATCAAAGTGAGAAGTGAAGGAGAATGAGAGATGAGAAATATGTATAAATTTTTGTGTTGTTCTTTTTCAGGTGGCCAAAAAACTACATGAACTTAACAATCTGCATTCATTATTTGCTATCATTTCGGCCATGCAGAGTGCAAGTATCTATCGTTTAAACAAAACCTGGGCATGTCTTTCCAAAAAGGATCGTCAGAGTTTCGAACGATTAAAGGATATTTTTAGCGAGCAAAATAATTGGGCGAATTTGCGTGCCTATTTGGAAAGTTTACGCCTGCCTTGTATACCATATTTGGGTCTATTTCTCACCGATCTAATCTACATTGATCTGGCCCATCCCCATAAGGGTGGCCTAGAGCCAGAGCAGCGACGAAATAAAATGAATAATATACTCCGTGTCATCTCGAACTATCAGCAATCTGATTATAAGCAAATTCAACCGCATGATATAACCCAAAAGTATCTCACATCGATACGTTACATTGAAGAGTTGCAAAATATATTCGAAGAGGAACAATATAAGTGAGTTTTGGGATTCAAAGAATGAGATTTATTTATTAATTCCATTTGTCTCCACATCTAATAGACGCTCTTTGAGTCTGGAGCCCACTTCACCGTCGTGTGGGCCCAGTTCGTCGTCATGCAGTTCGAAGGAATCGTTCAATGTGGAAACTGTGACACCAGCCTTGGGCTGTTTGAATCTCTCGCCAGCTAAAACAATTGGATCTATGCGCATGGCCAGTGGCACCAAATTCGTGCCAGGTCATCGCAAATGCCGCAGTCTGGGCACCAAGTAAGTACAAACCTTTTCCTCACATCGTTCATTCATTCAACCCCTCAATCTCTCAAATCACTGCGTCCAAATGTATTGGTTATACACAACCCCACGCCCCGCCCCACCCATCATCGCCCAAAGATCATAAAAAGCAAAATCAAGAATCAAGAATGGTCAACTATTTTAACTGACTTTGCATTTTGTTTTTTTCTTTGGCTTTTGTTTTCTTTTTTTTTTTGTGTGTGTTGTTTCACTTGTAAAATTCTCGTTCTTTTCACGGCATCATCTAAAAACATAAAATAAATCTATATTATATAGATTTCGCAGCAGCAGTTTGCCACGCAATTTTGCTCAAAAATGTCAATGCTGCATTGTGATGATTGCGCCGGGCATTGGCACAATCTCCAACAAGCGTTGCAGATGCCGTCGGTGAGTTCCAGAGTCCCAAAGTCCTATGTGACATGTGTACATACATACATATTGCTCAAGCTTGTCGTTATGATTTTCTTAATACAAAATGTGGGAAATATTTTACTCTTAATTAGGGAATGCAACCAAAAATTCTGCATTAAAACACTTTAATTATTTTTTTATACCTTAATATAATAGATAAAGGGATTTTATACAAAATGTTTTTATTTTTTTATTTTAACGTTTAATATATTTGTTGAATCAAGAGTAGAGTAACTTATAGCCTAACAACAAGTTTGAGATATATTTCTTAGTCTAGTACTTAAGCTTAATCCTGGGGTTGGTTCTGCCATTTCTAAGACAAGTTCCCATTCCCATTCCCATTTTTAAGACAAGTTCTATTATTGGTTCGCGTAAGGGAATTGGGAAACGGAATTTACAAAATGTAAAATAAAATGCTTTTAATTTTTTTTTTTTCTGATAATCAACTCAGAAGTAAATGAATATTCACTTTATTTCTTTTAATGACTAACAATAAGATTAAAGGAAAGTTTAAAGGCTATCTCTAGGGTGTATCTTGTGTGTTACAAATTTATATTATTTATTAAAAGCGTTAATCTGTCTTTTTATCAACTTTATTCTGTTTTCGATTCCCTTGATTTTTCGAAAATAAATTAAGAAAAATTATAATATTATCAGCAAGTCAAAATGTATAAAATGTAACCACAGGTTCAACACATTAGAACAGTTCCATCGAAAAGCTTGGCGAATACAGAGAGTCGGTAAAAGTCAATTACAAAATGAAGGTAGCAGTTGAATTTATACAAATAAATAAATTTATTATTGTTTTCTTATTTTTCTTCCTAGTTCATTATGTTTTTTTTGGTTTATGCCATCATAAGCTGTTTTGTCTCTTCAATTTCCGCACAATATAGAATATATGATCATGTGTGCAAGAAAAATGTAGATTCTTCCAGAGAATGTAATGAATTCTGTATGATTGAGGAACATTGTTTTCACGGTAGTTGTGTTGGAAGGAATTGTCTCTGCCGCTGTGGAAAAATGGACCCTAATTATCCTCGAAGAAGTTATTAGAATAGATTATGCGTGGCCAAATGCTTGCATGCGATCATTGCAATGGAACTAACTGTCTGTGCTACTGTCCAGGGCTGGATTAATTTCTATATGTTGAACTATTTTGTTCTGATTAATGTTTTCATTGTTAAAAATAAAACTTGCCCACATTATTTGATTTTGGCTTGAAGTGATTTAAAAGGGGCCTCGTAAACATCATCGCCAACGTCTAGTCTTTAGATAATGCTAAATATGAAGGTGTTACTAAATTGTTTTAAATTGGTTGTGCGGTTTTTTTTGCTATGGGCAGATAAGAAATAGTATGTAATTTGAAATATAAATTGAAAAATTCATGAATTAATGACAAAGCTATAGTTCTTCACTTTGGATCTGTGCATTTTTGTTTGGATATTACAAACTTATACATTTATTTAGTAAAAACCTTTGAGTATCATGTTTTTATTTTCATTTATTAACGTTAATATATTATTAAAAACTATTCGGTTGTTCTATTGCGGAGAAATTATGTTAATTTTTTGATATCTTTTCTTAAATTCATTGAAAGCAAACAGTCATTTGACATGAGTGTTTTTAATTGATTTTTATTTAGGAGGAGTTTGTTAAGAAGAACTTTGAAGATCATTTCCAAGAAATATACATTTAATTAATATAAATATTTTTAAACAGCTGTTAAAAGGCTATGGACTGCTGTAGGATGTGGAGAGGACTTCGGCCACGTCCTCGACGTTTCTTTGAAGCTCAAATTTTCTTATTAGAAAGGATGACAAATAAAGGGTTAAATTATAACTATACCTTATTAAAGGCAATAATTATTGACATATAATTATTTAGTTTATCAGTCGCTAAACACAGCTCAATTAGCTTCTATTGGGAGAGTAAAAAAATAAACAAGTTTAGCTTTTAAAAGGTTAAATAATTTCTAAGAATTTTGGTTGCATTCTTTAGTTAAAGACTAAATTCGTTTTCCACTTTTGTTCATATATAAATATTTCATTGGTAAATGTTAAAAGTTATAATTTTGTTTGTTGTGCACGGACCCAAGTAAAAAATGCTTCATACCCAAAAATATAAATCAATTACACCTCAAAATAAATGAAGAAAATATCAATTTTTTATTTAGCTAAATCACAACTCACTCATTCCATTCGAGACAAAAAACACACACAGACACAGTTTATGTCTTTGGTTGCCATTAAATTGATTGTATACACTTTCAAAACGTATATAGATTGTCTGCATGAAGGTTATGAAATAATTGAAACTGAATATCTTTGACTAATCCATGGCATTTCTCTTCCCACTTTTTTCATTTAGCATATTTGGCAAGATTGCTCCCAATCATAATCATAGCGATGTTGGCCATTTGCATTTGGAGCATGATCAAAATCAACAATTGCCACGTCATCATCTACTCGACGATTCTGTGCTGGAGCACAGTGATGCCTTGTCCAATGCCGATCTAACATCGTTGGAGAGTGCCGAGGGCGTGTTATACGATTTTACGGGCAGCGATTGTGATCTAATGTCACCGGAGGCGGCAGCTGCCATGCAGGGATGTGTACGTCGCAAGACAGTCCAGAAGGAGGGACGCAAACCGGCCGTGGCCTCATGGCAACGCTATTGGCTACAAATCTGGGCGAATTCTTTAGTTTATTTTCCCCCCAAATCGTTTAAGGGTAGCGATCGCAGTGATTTCAAGCGAGAACCATGTAAAGTATGCCCTCTGGATGGTTGGTATGCCCATGTCAGTGATAATACGAAGCATAAGAATACCTTTGAGCTGTATCATCGAACATTGGGCACTATTTATAAATTTCGCACCGATAGCCCACATATGACGCATCTGTGGTCGAATGCCATTTGTAAATTGGCCACCATAAGGGTGCCAAAACCATTGCCCACCAATCTGATGTCCTTTGAGTGAGGCAAGCGCAACAACAACGAAACGTCTCGAATCTAATTGTATTCATATTGTGTTTAGTTTAGATTATAATTAGCTTATACACCACACTGCTCCTTCCTACTACACCCTACAAGAACTCTCCACTTCACTCAACTTGAAAAGTCATCAAGAACAACGAAGCAAATCAGCAAAAAATAAAAAAAAACATTCCCAAACGAAACCCAAAAACACACAAACATTAATAAAGAACGAACAAACGAACCGATTTGTAAAACAATTTCAAATGGTATTTCAAAAGACTGACACTGACCGGATGAGCAAGAATAATAATGTATAAAGATCGAAAAACTATAACACACACACACACAGACTAATAACTATCAGCTCAAGCTTGGCAACTTTCATTTTATGTTTATCTTTTGTCTATTTAAATTTACAACAACTAAAACTTAAGTCAATTGTAATTGTAAAACATTTATTCATTTCGTTTTCGTTTATTTTGTTTTGTGTGCCATAGTTAAGCTTGAATTAAATCGAATTCGACTTCGAAATTTCCTTTGTAACAAAGAATCAAACGAAAATTATAGGCTTTAAAAACAAAAGAGAAATAAATAACACTATCACCAATTTTGTATTTGCCTTAAGTTCTCTAAGCACTCTATGTAGTGTAGTGTAATAGTTTATAGAAACAATGAATTATACAATATCTATATACATATATATATTTAATATAAGTTGCATGCTATATAGACAAAAAAAAAAACTAAAAAACAAAAAAAGGAGTTATGTTAACTAAAATTTTTTTTCTTCATCTGAATTATAGCAATATGTTCGATAGAATGTCTATATACATATATGTATTACTATATATATATCATATATGATTTGCAGAGTTTTTATTTTTAGGCATATTAAAGTCAAAAACCAAACTAAAAAGAAAGAAAAGAAAACGAAAAAAAAACACATAATCTTATATAAGTTGTCTTTGTTTTTTACTCTATTTAACAACAATTTTCACGCTCAGATCGTGCCAAGTGCGGGAATTTGCAATTCATTTGTTGACATTTGCCGATCTGAATTCACAATTAGGCAATACAGAAATTGCTTAAAACTTAAATGAAAACGTTGAAAAAGTATCATTCGATTGCGAAACATGATGGGGGCCAGAAGGAGCATGGATCACAGAGGCGGCTTCATTTGGCTCGTTGTGCTAGTGCTCTGTGTGTTGGCAGTGACTTGTCTGGGCGGCAAAACGACAACCATGTGAGTTTGTTGTTGTTGTTGTTTTTTCTTCTCTATTACATAAGAGACTACTTTCACTTATCCTAACTAACTAACTCGTACCCAACTTCAGAGTGCGGCATACAGATACAGTTGATCCACAGGCTGATGGCTTTTGGACAAACAAAACCACATGGAATGCACGCTGGGTGAAATATTGGAGAGCCAAACGCATCTATGAGCCTGTGTGGAAGAAAGTCTGGACACCCACAATACATAATGAATGGGTACCCCTGCCGAATGCGCCCAAAGAGTGGGAAAAGGAGTCCCATTAGTGAAAGGAATTGCTAAAGACTGTTAGTTTATCTATTTTGTAATTGTATTTATTATTTATTTTGTTTGTTTAATTAAACAGTGTTTTAAGTCTAGAGATAATTTAAAGAGCTAGCCAAAAGGCTAAGGTTTATGAACTAATTGACTTGGATTTTACAACTATTTACAAGGTTGTTACTACTGATGCTGATGGCTACTTCCAGGTTTCCTGCGCTTTACGCACCCGGAAATTTGAATGATTGCGTGGCGGCGGCTGGTGATGTCTTTGTGGGTCGGAAATCGGCACTATCGACTGCCTTCAATTGGGTTGGTTTCACTGGCGTTGGCTGTACACCGGCTGCAGCATTGGCATCATCCCGTTTCCATACGACTTTATCCTTGTCTTTGGCATCGTCTTTGCGATCCCAATCGAAGCCAGCATCGTGATGATGATGATCATGATGATCGGGTGAGGGGAACCATTCGGAAATGACAACGGGCTTCCAGATTTTCTTCCATCCTGGCACCCAGATTTCTTTCCAGCCGGGCACCCAAATTTGTTTCCATGCCTCTTTCCATTCCTTTTGGTGTTGTGGAAAGAAAATTGTGATTAAAGAAACTTAAACTTGGCCTAATTTTCTTTGTAATAGTTACCAATTTATCGGTCCAGATTTGTTTTTTGCCTGGTTTCCAGTATTGTTTCCAGGCTTCTTTCCATTCCAATTTCTTTTCGGGCACCCAGATTTGTTTTTTGGCTGGCTTCCAGATCTTTTTCCAATGGGATTTCCAAACAACTTTCTGTTAAGTGAATTGTATTAGTAATCTCGACTAAAGTAGTTGAAGATGTAGTTATTACCTTCTTCCAAAGATCATGGCTAGTGTATTCCCAACCATCGTGATCCTTGCCCAAATATTTCTCACCGGGAATGCCAACCTAAAGGAATGAATTAATATAATTTGGCTAGATAAAGAATTGATCATGTTATACCTTGACCAATTCTGGTGTCCAATATTGTTTCCAGTCTGGCACTTGAATCTCCTTCCAGGCGGGCACTAAGATCTCCTTCCAATGGGGCACCTAACGGGAGACATTTTAATTAGATAAAGTTTCTGAGAATAAACATCTCTGGAACTTACCCAAATTTGCTTCCAGGCGGGAACTTGAATCTCTTTCCAGCCGGGCACCTTTACCCAATGCGGCTTATAGATCTGAAATTATGAAAAGGAAACATTTTATTTCTCTTTGGTCAGATGATTCTCCATTCTAGACTTACCTTCTTCCATGAGGGATTCCATATTTGCTTTTTGGCTGGATTCCAGATTTTCTTCCAGCCTTCTTTCCAGATTACTTTCTTCTTCCAATAACCAGGATCATGATGTTCATGATGCTCGTGATGCTCATGCACATGATGCTCATGGACAATATGGTCACTGAGACCAAAGTCAATGCGTTGCTGGGCAACGCTTTTGCTGCTCACCTGAGAGTCGGCGACCTGTTGATCTACCACAGCTTTAGATTGACTGCCAGCAATCGCCACAGAGAGCACACCGAGCAGACCCAACTACATAAGAGAGAAAGAGAGAGAAAGAAAACGAAAGACTTAGGCAACAAACTCGATAGCATTTGGCAAAAAAATTTAATTATGTAAATGAATTTAATATTCTTTATTCCCAAAATAATATACAAATGAATAAAAAAAAAGCTTATATCCAAAAACGGGTTTAAGCTGAAGTGGGTCAGTGAGTCGGCGTCTCGGACTTGGAACTGCGTGAGTTTTTGCATTGTTTGTGACCAGACAAAAGTAAGAGTGAAATATTGCATAATCTTTGTTGTTGTTTTTATACATTTTTATGGCAGATCAACTTTATTTTGTTTTGTTGACTGTGTGCCTGACCTGGGTCAAGAGGCAAAGCCCGGCTAATGTCAGATGATCTGACTATGGATGGGCATGAGCATGGGCATGGGCATGGATGGGCCTGGTTCATGTTTTATTATGCAAATTATCTTTATTTGGAGAATATGACAAGGTCAAAACTAATTTGGTTTTTGGGGATTTCACAAAACAATTTCAAAAGCAAATATATACTGTCATCTATATAGTCATATTCCCCCCACACACTCACTCATGTCCATATCTGTACACTGTCAATCGATTATGAAAGAAAAATTAGCGCAAAAAGAAAAAAACTGAAATGAAATTATCTCATAGCTTGAGAGCATATTGATTAAGTGCTAATTGTATACTGATCGCCACAGTTTCCGTGGGTTGGAACCGCCCCTGATACGGCCTGGGTAGTTAGTGAAAGCCAATCTCGACTTTGGTTTTTGGTTTGAAGTTGGATCATCGATCGTGAGGGAAAAGAGTGTAAAAAATGTCTATAAATGCATTGCATTTCATGGTTAGGCGCTAATGAAGAGATCGCGCCTCTTCGTATTTAGGCACAACGTTTGGATGTCGGCGGCAGAGTTATAGATGAATTGGCCTAAGACAAAAAAACAACATATAATGGAAAACCTATGCAACGTGATGTTGACAAATCATCTGGAAAGTGTGTGTTTGCCAAGTGAAAAATGAAAATCATCACTCTTGACTTTAACGTTTTGTTTTTCAAATGAAAGTGAGTTGGAAAAATAAATTGCAATACTTATTTTGCAATTCATTAAAGTATGTCATGGAAGTAGGTAAATTATGAAGAATCCAAAAGGTCCAAAAAGGAAGAACATTTTAATTGAAAGAACCTATATATCTGTAAAATATATAAGTTTTTTTGTTTTGCAGAAGAAACTCAAATTTTTGATTTCAGTTTTGATTAGATGAGCTAAATACCTATTGGATAATATTCCGTAAGAGGTAAATTGTTGATTTGTATTAAACAACAGGAAATAAAGAATCTTATACATATTTAAAATATAACACATGACAACAAAATCAAACTTTATCGTTGTTGCAAGGAGTTTTTCTACTATTGTCTACTAATTTGAGTGTATTGATCCCAAATCCGATCCCGAAGAACATTCAATGTTCTATAATTTTATAACCTTGAATATTAATGAGTAGCTAAATAACATGAATAGAATAGGTTGAATAGAGGAAAGATAATTCTATAAAAGATGTACTGGTTATTCATCTAAGACATAAACCGATAGCTAAAGGAACTTGATAAATATCTGAGTGTTATTTCATAGTTTTCAAATTGTTTATCGATTATATAATTTGTATACCTTTTCAAGCCTTTCTTTCTGAACTTCTTTCAATATTAATACTTTTCTACATGTATAAAAAGCACAAAATTAATAATCTATATTAAATTGGTTCTTAGAAAATCTTAATCATTAAAATAACTCTCAAACTTAATGAAAAAACGATCATTTTTGGAAAAATAAATTTATTCCAATTTGTATATTGTATAGTTTTGAAAATTTTGTTGATAAAATTTGTCATATTCTCTGCATTTTAAGGAACCTTTTCGAATTTTACCAAAGCTTTATATTTCCCGGCTTTCTGTCTAAAATAAATACAACTATTGTTTTAAATTTTAGTTTTCCTAAGAGCAAAAAACCTAAACTAAAATTAAAAAAATATTATTATACATTATACCTAGAACTGGCCAAATAATGGTTTGATTATTCATTTTGCTTGATTTCTATCAATTTCTTTTGAGCATTAAATATGTTGTATTTTATTCCTAACTTTTCTTATTCTTTAGTTGCATTTTGTTAAATTTTCACAATTTTGTAAAAAATCTTGACAGTTGACCTTTAAAAATTACCTTATAGACATTAATTATTGATTTCATATATGCATTAAATATTTAATGTGATAGTAAAGAAACATAATGCAAAAAGATCTAATTCCCTCTTGATGATGATATAATAAATAGCCTAGATAATTCCTCAATTAGTTGAAAATTTGAGTTGAAACGAATGTATGTTAACACCTGAAGTAAAGTTTATTTTCGCAATTTGAAAGACAATTTTTCTATGCGGCAACTAATTTTCATAATATGCAAATAGATGATTATATTATTGTAAAAATTGCACCAACTTCAACTACATTAGTTCCACTTGGCCATGCGTAAAACGCCACCACCCGCATAGGTTTCGATATTTTCTGCCACATTTCACTCTTGGTCTTTTGTCTTTAATGTTTTTAATTACCACAATATGCCGCTGGATCCTCATGTCTCCCGGATTCAGCTCAAATTTGTTTAAATGATATTGGCACCAAGCGAATTCGTTTTATTAATTATGCACTTTTCACACCAGAAGAAAGATTGAAGATTGTATGTGGCTGGAGGGACCACTTTGGTCACTTGCGTGGAAACGACTGTCGCTGTGAAGATTGGGAACCTACGGTTAAATATACGCAGGTGCAGCCGGCGAAATGAGAGCGAAATGTGAATTCACTCTCTTTTTCATTAGGGGGACTCTTCCCTGTCTCTCTCTCCCTCTCATTCACCAGAGACCTTGAATTGTGTGATAACGGTTTCATGTGTAAACAAAGAAGAGTCAATAAAAAAAAAAAAAGCTTTGAGCCAAGCTTTTAAGCCGGCTTCTCTTTGTCTCTCTCTGCCTCTCTCTTTCAGTCTTTCTCTCTGTTTTGCGCTTAATATTCGCATTTATCTTGCTCTTGGACGTGACTGGAGGTTGGTCTTTTGGTATGGGTCTTCGACTGCAGACCTGCTCCAAATGTTGTAATAGCCGACGATTATGGCCATAAATGTTATAAATCTTCATAAAATAAAGCCAAAGAAAAACATTGGCGTAATGCAAATTAATAGCACGAAATCGGGAAATCAACAAAACAAACAAAAAAAATAAGAAATAAGACCAAAAAAATAAAACATAGTCAAAGCCAGCCTATTGCGTGGTCAAGTTTTTGTTTTGGGAATTCTTATTGTTCAATTTTATGGACGAAGGTCGTCACGTTTCATATTGCTAATTAGATAGTTTTTTAATGTAATTTGTAAGCCAACGATGGCGCCCCAAACAAATAAATCGGTTAAGGGCAATCCTCCTCAATTGCTATATAGTTAAATGTTTATTGTTGCAATGCAATTTATTTTCTTTTTGTTTTTAGTTTGCAGCTGTGGCAAGAGTTGGACACAAATCAATTATTGCATTTCACCTGATATCATGGTTTAGTTGGGACCAGTAATTTTATTTCCTGCCCACTTTGGTCAGAAAACATGCGGAATACGAATTCCGATCAGTAGTCTTTAAATGGTTTTTTAAAAAAATAATCAAGTTAATTGCATGTTGATTTATTAATTATTTTAGTTTTTCATTTGTTACTTATGAATTAGCAGAGGAGCTTTTCGTTTTGACCATCGAAATGCAATTCCTGGACATGCGTGTGTGTTTGGTCTAACTTCTTCGATTTGGTTTGGTTCCGTTACATTGACTGAGTGGGAAGTTAATAAAACAAAACAAGAAATCATACAATTCCAGTTATATAAAAGTAAACAATAAACAAAACAAAAGATCAAATGACGGCTGCAAAATAAATAGGAAAAATTATTTATATGACACCGTGTTATCACTTTATAAACGATATGGAAAGGTAATCAATATATATTGTTAGTTATGTCTAGCCAGGAAGGTAGTATAGCATTTCGTTAGATTTGATTAAAAACCTAATAGTTGCATGTTCAAGTTTGGATTCAAAGAAACATAATATTTTTTATATTCATTCCGCATTGGATTGCATGGCTTTAAAATGGAAAACTAAACGAATATTTTTATTTAATAAATGGTCTTAGGATAGTAGGTAGGCTAGTACCTAACGCCACTTAATGTGGTCTAGAAACCTCAATAGTATTGTTTAAGTTAGGTTACAGTAATTTGTAATGGACGCAAATGTACATAACAAGAAGGGACAATGCAGGATATCATTTATCCGTATAATCTTTGATAAATGTACTCTTAAATATGGAGAAATTTATACATCATCGATTTATTTTACTTCCTATTTCTTCATATCAGTGTCCAAATGTATGTCCTTTTCATATAAATCTGAAGGAATAGATAGAATTTTAGGTGAAAATAACAATATTTTCATAACCTAATGTAGCATTTTATTATCTATTCAAATTTGTTGACTGTTTAATTTAAGAGTCTTTCATCAACCTTCTTTAATTAGAATATTATGATTGTTGTTAATCATGTGCATATGTACAAATTTATTGTATCTATACTATACAAACAGAGAATGTTTGATCAAATATTGGATCATTAAAATATTATTATGCCAATTTTAATAATAGAGGTAAGAGGTAAATCAATTGCAGGAAATTTCGGCGTCCCAGATAAAGGATTACTTATCCAAGTTTTGGTTTCCACAACAATAATTTGAAAAACTTTAAAATTTAAAATTGAATTAAATTAGTATAAACACAATGAAAGAGAGGGAAGAAAGTGTAGGGACCAATAGTCCATCCTGACAGGGAGGTCCAGCAGGTGGTGTCTTCTCAAGAGGCGTGTTGTTATCCTGTTGTCTAGTAGATTTATGGCCAGGGGATTAAGATGTCTGTCTAGGCGTTCTCGATAGGCTCTAGTGAGGTGGGAGATTTCCTGCATGACCGTTGGGACTCCGAGTGTTTCGTGGATCTCTGCATGGAACTGAAAGCCTCAGTTGGTTGACAAAAGAAGCATCCTGGACTCTAGATTGAGAAGGAAGAAGATCTGGCTAATAGGAAGAAGATCGAAGCTCAAGCTGGACAATAAGCTGATCGTCTACAAGGCTATTCTAAAGCCCATATGGACATATGGTGTTTCTATCTGGGGCACTGCCAGCAAGTCAAATAGGAAATTGATCCAAAGGTACCAAAACAAAGTGCTGAAAATCATCTCAGAGGCGCATCTGCTAACTCCTTAGAACCTATTAGAAAAGCAAAACATATAATTTAAAAATTTATAATTTGGCTATTTAAGTGTAAGTAGAATAGAAAATACAAATTCATTTATTTGATAATATCTTAATCAAGTAAATAAATGAATAAACAATACCAATTAAACCATATAAAATTTTACATTGCTCTATTCATTCACAATTCATGCTTGATTGATGGCTATGATTTAGGTATTAATTTGTCATTATTATGGCATTTTCTTTTTTATTTACAACCTTTCAATTGGTTGTATAAGTGATGGAAAATACTATTACTTTAAAGGAAAAGTGGAAAGCAATAATTTTAAAATGTTAACTCGAATTTTACCTCAAGCAAGGGAGTTGCTTGCATACTATAATTAGCAATATAACAATTAATGTCTATTTAGTTATTTAATGTGGTCTTTAGCAATTGGAAAGGCGTGGCAGAATTTGCTATTGCTGTTGCCCTTCTGTCATGTTTGCACTCATGTCAATTTGGTTTGAGGAAGTTTTTGTTAGCATGAAACTGGAAAATTGGGTGGCTCCAATTAAAATGCTGGCAGCAGTGGCAAAGACCATAAAAGGCCACCAACCAAAGCCAACCAAGCAGCTAGTTTGGAAGTGCGTAAGTTGGTTTTCGGTTTTTGTCAATGCAAGCAAAGCGGTTTGTGAGGTATATAAAATGCAGCATTTGCTTATTTTGGGTGGACAAACAGGAAGCGATGCAATGTCAATCGGAAGTAAAAGGAAGGCTTTTTGCCAGGCTTTAGCTGGCTGGGCATACTATAGACAACGAAAAAGGTGCCAGTTCATTGGCATATGTATAATATACCGCCCCGCCTGTCATTCGAGTTGACGCCCCCATGAAAATGAAATATTTTGCAGCGATTTGCCAATCTATTTTATTCAATCTTTTGGGCCAAAGCGAGCACAGGAAATGCATGCGAAATGATTTTGCTCTAATTTTCGTGCCGGAACCGAATTGCATATATCAGTCGATGAGTAAATACATACGTTCCCTTTGGAGCACTTAACACATTGACTGATTACTGCCAACGATACGGGGCCTAAGATAAATAATCAAAATGAAATAAAATGGCCAAATCGCCCAGGCACGATCTGAAGGCGAAAAGTAAAGAAAAAAAGTAAAAGTGGTCTAACTGCCGTCATAACTGCAAAACACACTCTCTGTCTGTGTGTGTGTGTGTATATACACATATGTGCTCTATTGCAGACTCAAGTAGAGTGTAAATGTAGAGTGGTGTGGACTGAAGTGGAGTGGAGTGGAGTTTTTGACTTTGAAGGAAGCCATGTACATGGCCAAAAGTGGGCAAATAAAACAAAACGGCCAAAGAGGATGCAGAAACTAAAAACGCATGGCCATGGGCGACAAAATTGCAACCGCAACTACTACAACAACTAAAACAACATACTAACAGTCTGGTCTGATCCGTTTATGGTCTACGGCTGTTACGCATTTCATTTGAGATGCAGAGAGACTAGTCTAATCCAGTTTTTCAATCGCTCGTTGTCTTCCTGTAGCCTGCGTTTTGTATATCGGTCTTTCTTTCCTTTTTTTTTTAGTCTATGAATATTAATATACGATTTTGTGTGGGGGACTTAAGCTGAACTTCCTTATTTTAAGGGAGATGTCTTGCAAATTCATTTATTTGCTTTGAGCAAAGCCAATTACATAACGATTGAGACATTTGTTGTACAAAAGGCCTTACAAATGTTTTTAAATTTTCTAATAATGAGATACTTTTAATATTGTGAAAAAAGATACAACCTTCTATAATTCTGTTGTTGTCTGAAAAAATGAAAATTTTAGTATTTCCTGAATTTTGTAGTCCTTTTTCAAGCAATTCAGTATTAGTTATTATACCCTTGTAGAGGGTATTATAAAATTGGTCAGATGTTTGTAACGCACAGAAGGAGACGTTTCCGACCCCATAAAGTATATACATATATTCTTAATCAGCATGAGAAGCTAAGTTGATATAGCCATGTCCGTCTGTCCGTCCATCCGTCCGTCCGTCCGTCTGTGCATATGCGTTTTTCTCAGCCGTCTTAAGGGGTATCGGGCTGAAAATTTTTTTCGTTGTTTTTTATTACCCGGGAAAAATAAAGTATGAAAACCATCAGGATCGGAGCACTATATCATATAGCTCTAGAAGAACTAGAAGAAACATTTTCATAAAAATTCATACATAAATTACAATTACATACATTAAACACATTTCAGTGAACAAATGTTGAAACTTCGCAATAGCAATACGATTATGTATACCGAATTTATTGATTGGCATTTAAAGCCCCATTTATTCATATTATTTGTGCACGAATACAAAAGAATAATAAATCGTTAATTAGTTATACATTTAATGTTTTCTGTTTTTTTAAATTTGGACTTTACTATCCGATGAAATTTTAGGGTATGAACGATAATCTTTCGTTTAATCGATACTTTTGTTATCGATGTTAGACAAAGTTACTCACCTCCAAAAAAAAGTAGCATTTTCGTCTCCAACAGGGCATAGCAGGCTCTGCTTTTTACGGGTATAAAAGCAGGCCCACTCGACGATTTTCTCATTCATTTGTTGAGCTCTCTCAAGGCAACAACTGTTTCCTTTTTTTTTTTTATTTTAAAACGCTTTAAAACGTTTCCAAACTAAAGCGGCAAGGCCCACTTTAAATACTTTAATGGGTTATATTTTCCTTTATATTATAATTCAAACTTAAAGTGATGAAAACTCAATAGGCAAGCTCGGTCGTGATGGATTTTTTTCCCTACTTCAATATTTTCCTTAATACTAACATCCAAAATTAAAGTATTAACTCAATATGCAAGCTCCATTTTTATAAAAAACTTGGAATTTTGCACTAGTGTTCACGACACAGGAATATTCCTTTAAATTTATTTCTTTTTATACCCTTGCAGAGGGTATTGTAACGCACAGAAGGAGATGTTTCCGACCCCATAAAGTATATATATTCTTAATCAGCATGAGAAGCTGAGTTAATATATCCATGTCCGTCTGTGCGTATGCGTTTTACTCAACCATCTTAAGAGCTATCGAGCTGAAATTTTTTTTCGCGGTTTTTTATTACCCGGAAAAAATAAAGTATGAAAACCATCAGGAGCGGATCACTATATCATAAAGCTCTAGAAGAACTAGAAGAAACATTTTCATAAAAATTGGAGTATGCTATGAAATTTACATATGTGATAATATTGGATATAAAACCCCAGATCCCAAAATTTGAATGTGATCGGATAAATATAACAAGTTACAGTCAATATAATAATCGGCTCTGCTCCCAGCTCTGCCGGCAGCGCTGCTTGCTGTCTACTACATCTTTCGTCATCAAGAGAAGACATGCATACACACACAGACGCAACGCTACGTAAACTGTATGTGTATGCGTGCGTTGCTTTGCTTTGGGAATGCGGGAAGAAGAAGAACAAATTGTGAAATAGAGAGTAAAATTGTTTTGTTTGTATATTGATGAATTGAGTTGCAGAAACAAATTTTGAACATGTAAAATTATTATTACCAAGGACTGCAAGGGTATATAAACTTCGGCGAAGCCGATGTTAGCTTCTTTGATATTTTTTTCCTCAAACAAAGATAATTTATAATTTTATTTCCCTTAAGGTTTAATATAACTTATGATATTTATAGTTCAGTTTTAAACTAGCTTTTTCTAAAAATTTTTGAAGGAATTTGCACTCTAAAGTATAGAATAAGCACTTCGAGAACTAGCTTTTTAAAACATTGAAAGATATGTTGTATTGAACGATGGATAAAATGTATAGAAACACTCGAAGTCAACAAATACTTTTCCAACCCATTACATAGCTTAAGAGGCAGACTTCCCATATTTTATATAGCTCTACATTCGCCTATAATACTATTTAATTAAAGATTTCGTTAATAAATAACAAAAAACCTTTCTTTGGTGATATTCTATTCAATCCTATTAAATTTTAGAAAGATTTTGATTTAAAATGAAAATTATTTTGATCATTTTGTTTCCTATTACGAACCGCTTGCTATTTGAGTTAAAGGTAATTAAAGCTTTCGCATTGGTAGATCTAGGACTTTGAAATAGGGAAACTTTGGAATTCAAAGTATGCAATAGTCCGGAAAAGTATTTATTATTTGCAACAGATTTATAACTTTTCGTATGTCCGATAACTTAAAAATCGACTAAAGGCATGGAAGATCACTTTTCAAAATTATAAAATTTTGTTACAATTTCTGGTCTAAATTGACGCATTTATGTAGAACAACATTCTATCTATTCAATATTCACCTCATTGCTAGCTCAGATTTAAGAGTTTTAAGAGTGGCGCTATTAAATTTGTTACTTTATTTTTTATAATGTATAATGAATTTACCTTAAGACAAAAATAAAAAAAAACTTTTTACATTAACATCGAAAAATTGACTTTATGCCACAAAAAACATCGTATGGACCACAGGGCAATGTTTGCTTTAAGGATTATATTCTAAACACAGATTATATTGTTTATTGCATAGTTTTGAGAGGAAATTTTCCTTATTTCCCCTGCATAGATTCACTTATACTCTTTACACATGGGAGAGTTATACAGAAAAGTTAAAACTTTTTAACTTAAAAGATAGATTTCTAACTCAAAGTAACAGGTTTTACATACCTAGATCACAAAACAAGATCCCCCACTCATTTAAGTTAATAAACAAAAGGTGAATAATAATAACAATAATAGTAAAGTCCTCCATTTATAATATTAAAGAATTTCTGGTATCTAATCAACTTTACTAGTTGCGTTTATTAAATGGAAAACTCGTTCAATGTCATAACTATCGTAGTAATTTGCTGCAACGGCTGCTTGACCTCTTTGTGTTGCAAGCAAAATTGCCGACAAAAAAAAAACCAACAAATACCAAAACAAAAGACTTGAGACACGAACTTGCCATACAAATACATACATTGAAAGGCCCCAAAACTGCATGAATTATGTCTTTATTATGGGGCCCAGGCAGCCATGTCGACTGCAAAAGTCGATGTCAGGTTGATTTGCATATAACATGACTTGTAAGTAAGTGAGTGATGTCAGTTTAATTTCCAATTTTAATTTGAGCGTTAATCGTTTTTGGTTAGCTAGATAGACACAAAGGCGCCAAAGGAAATGCACAAGGAAGATTCGATATTACGGGACGTTTATTGAAGTGACCCCAATCACACATTAAACATGATGGTTTTCGAGTTGGCTAGACATTTGCATATAGATTTTTGTATCACATGGGTGAATTCAATGAACATCGTGGCTAAAGTTGGTTCAGTCGGTCACTTAGCTTGCCAATTTCCAATTGACTCAAACATGCAAAATGAAATGCAACGCTTATTGCATAATTATACAAAAGCACACATGCACACACACACACGCACCCCCATTTTGTGCCACTCACTTGAGGTAACTTCAACTTCCTCATGCTCCCCCCTCCTTACTAGAAAACCATTTAAAGTGAATGCAGTTTCATTTCATTGAAAGAGTGGAAGGTTCATAAAAGTGGCGATTGCATTAGCTAAGCTCTGTCCAATTGTCTCTTAACTTTAGTTTATTAGCCAACTTAAATACCTTTTATTTAGCATAAGGTTTTTCATTTTCCATATCGAATCACTAATAAGCTTTAAGCTCTTTTTAAATTGGATGGCTTTCTCTCTCTCTATCTCTCTCCTTATCTTTCTCTATCTTTCTCCAGCAAATGGAGCTGCTTTTTTGAAGCAATGATTTTTGATTAAAATTATTTGACATACTTTTAGGCGAAGTTGATTTATTCAATAGTAAAGTATTGAAAAAACTCTAAAAAATACTTTGGCCTTGAATATATCTAATTTCAATTTGAATTAATTTTTAAGTGTTAAAAATTAGTGGCACCTGAACATTTAATTCTTTTAAAAAGCACCCATTAAGTTTTGTATAAATGATCCCCAAATGGAACCACACGTCAATCAATAACAATCTGTAGTATTGGAAAGGTGAGCGACCAAACAGTTTTCAAAAACAAGAAAGTCCAATTCCACGACATTTTATATATTAAATATTTAACGAAATACACGAAAATTTAAACAGACTGATTAACTTTCTGATAGAAAGTCGTAACAAGAACTGAAATTTATTAATGAAATTGTTTCAACTACCCAAATGTGTTTCATAAATGATGAAACATTAGTTTGCTATTTATTAAATTGAAATCGGCAGGAATTAATCACAATATGTTTCTTTGCAATTGTAGTTGACCATTTCAGTAATATGTAGCTTTTGTATTTCCATGGTCCTGTACCTATCTTGAATTTGGTATAGCCCAACTAAAGTCCTTTTATATTTAAGAATGGAAAACCCAATTTTTCACCCCCTTTTATGCCTTTATGGCTTTTGCTTACCTTTATTGTTATGATTAGCATTTATTAATTGAAATATTACTATTGTCTTTATTTATTTATTATTTTTTATTTATTAACTTCTCGAACTGGTGCTGAATTTTAGTTGAAACTTTTGTCATTGTCATTGTCAAATTTATTGAAACGATGGGTTGAAAAGTGACAACATATTGTCTCTAGTATCCCACATCAGACACAAACATATATAGATATCAAACGGCCAATGCTATTTAATTGAATTTGAGTCTATATCGATTAACTGATTATTGTAATGGGTATATATTAAGTTGCTAGACGGTACTAATCCAGTAAAATATATTTTCAGCTTAGATAATCTACATCGATTGAGCTTATTGAGGTCATTAAAGGTAATAATAATAATCCGTTTTGGATTAAAGGAAATATTCTATTCAGTTGGAGTTTATTTTTTGGATAATACACTTAAAATGTGTCGACCGATTTGCCAATTTTTCTCTTATGGTTTATTTTTAGTGTGTTATATTTTACTTTGGTATTTTGAAGTTGTGGTAATCTGGCAGTTTTTTTTCTTGGATTCCTCAAATGAACATTGTCGAAAGGACGTGCTGGGTAATATCGTTATAATATTTCAAATAATAATAATCTGGCAAACATTTAATGTACATTTCAGAGTATAATATACAGGAAATTATTACATTTATATGTTTGAGCAGTTGCACTGCCATTTTTATGCACTTGGTGCAATTTAAGGTACCTTTTTGCAATTTTCTTATGGGAAAGTGGGACTATTAGAAAGGACACTTACCTCTTTTCGAGTCGTACTTTTACATTTCATTATAACTCAATGGCACACCGAATAGACCTACTTTCTCCTATATAACATTAACGTTTATTTCTCAATCTTATAGATAAAAATTCTTCTCTGGCTGTGGTTAATTCTTATCTTCTTGGCAATCTTACTTTTTTTTTGGTATTTGTATTTAGTTCGGCACCAAGTTGAGGTACAACTATTAGATGTATTTTTATTTTCAGGTAAGATTCGTCAAAATTAATATTGTAAATGAATATCCGAGTTTCTTTTGTTTTCAGTTTTTACGATGTTTATGTGTGTCTTGGTTTACGTAAATCTTCAAAATTCGTAATATTTTCAATATCTTTAATAAAAAAAAAATATTTCTTGTAATTATATATAATGTAAGTTATATTAATTTAGGTCAGAAGTGACGCATATCCGACCATATAAAGTATATATATTCTTGATCAGCACGACGAGACGAGTTCAAATAGCCATGTTCGTCCGTCTGTCCGTCCGTCCGTCTGGATCAGCGCAAACTCCTTTTAGACAGTAAGAGCTACAGGGCTGAAATTTTGCATGTAGGCTTCTATATACTGCACAGTTTGTATATCTCGGATACAGCCGGATCTGATCACTATATCATATAGCTCCCATACAAACGGAAAAGTCACGAACAGTGACTTTTCTCAATAACTTCGTTATTTTTTTTAGCAATTGTCGTGAAATTTAATATTGGTTAGTTTATTGCACCTATAAACGACTGTGCCAAATTTGATAAAGATCGGGTAATTATATCATATATCTCCCATAGGAACGATCGGTGGAAAACAGTGACTTTGATCAATATCATAGTTTTTTCCTATGCTAAGATTGTAGACCGTTCTTTCTCAAACATTAGCCTTTTTAGCTAAAACGTTTTTTCACTTGGATGGCTATAGGTGAGGAAAGTGTTACCAAAAAAGTTGCAAGGGTATACAAACTTTGACGCGTTCGCGCCCCGACCTTTCCTTCTTTCCTTCATAAAAAAAAAACATGCAGATATAAATTTGTTTTATTATTTATTTAAGGTATAATATGAAAATTTGATTAAATACCTTTACCATTTCTTTCCATTTTCTTTAACAAAACATACCTCGACCAAATATGGTGATGAAGACACAAAACTGCTTTTAACAAAGAAGGTTTGTAAAACGAACAATAACCCAGGAAAATTAAGTAAACTGACTTCTATTAACATCGCTGATTTTTTGATAAGTAAATACCTTAAAGTTTAGACTTTAAATAAAATGGCAAAAAACAAAGTTGAAGTTGTCAGATAATATTGATTGATCTATTCCAACCTTTTTATTAATTTTGTTTAAGAGGAATTCCTCTCGATACAAGCTTAATAAATATTTAAACAACGATTAGATCCATTTATGGTCAATATATGTACATATATATATCTATGATTTAAATGAGGGACTAAATACCATTTATGGTTTTTAATAAAGTTTGATTTGAAATGGTTTGGACATGGTGGAAGAACTTAATGTCAAATCAAATCGAATCATTCACTTTCAAATATTGTGACGCCTTCTCTTGTTTCGCCAATTTTTCATACTCGAACTCATCATCATTTTGCATAGTTGGCCAATGTAATTTGTCTTATACCGTCTCGACTCTCTTCTATCATTTGAGTATTTTGCATAACACTTCAAGACAAAACTAAATGAATATTTTGCAATTGCAAAATCATAAATGCAAAATTAAATATGAAAAATAAAAAATAAACAGCAACAACAACAACAACCACAATTACGTGGACCACGGTCCACATTGAAGCAGATGATTGTTAATTTTATTATTATTAAAAGCAAAGCTGATGCTGGCTTATGATTTTTTACACTTACTTACAATCACAATTGGGTGGAAGTGGTTTGGTAAGAAGAAAAAGAGAGAGAAAAAACAATAAAGACAGAAAAAAAAATAGTGGCAAACAATTGTTTTAAGCCCCGGCAACAGCACCAACAACAACAACAACAACAACAATTGTGCATTGTCTCTCTGTGCGGCTCCTGCATAACAGAAATTGCAACATGCAAAAAAAGTAATAATAAAAACTACTGCAGAGGGGTTATGGGGGCGGGGCAAAGAGAAATACTTAGTTAGTCAAACGTTTAAGCGATAAACGTACTAAGCGGGCGCCATGACAAAATACACATACTAAAAATAATAATACTACAAACTGCAAACTGACAGAGAGCTGACATATATAAGTACATATATATAGATTGGTCACTTAGCGTATCAGTCAGACAGAATTGCAACTCAAATTGAACTAAAGGAAGTCATAAACTGCAATTGCAGTTTGTCGAGGCCATAAATACCTCACACACAAAACACACACGAACAAGACACACACACACACACACACAGAGAGAGAGAAAGAGACAGTGAAAGAGTGCGAGTGAGATGGCAAAATATGTTTGACAATCAATTCATTTGCATATAATGAATGAGATTTTAAAGTTGAGAGAGCATGGCCTACCTACCACATACATATACGGGGCGTGGCAGCAGGTGGAACAAATAGGCCAAAACAGAAATTGTGGTGCATAATTTATTTACTTAATTTTTTTTCTCTGCTTTCAAGCCAAGCTTTATATCTGACAGGTTGTTGAATCAAATTAGTCATGTTGGTTAAAAGTGTAAACCAAAAAAAATGTATTTGTATGTATATATGGCTGTGCAAATGAAAAATTTGAAATTTATGCCCCGCTTAAACAATTTAGATTATGGCTATTAACGGTTAATATATTGATTAATGATCCAATTAGTTGTTTTAGTTCAGGGTCGTAAAGTGGGGGATGGCTATGCATACATTTCATTAACATCTCATTTTTCTTAGTTACTATAAAACAATTTTTTGGTTTTAGATATTTTTTTAATTATGTTTCTTACTTGTTAACTTAAATTAGTCTTTGGCCAAGGATAAATATATTACAAGGCAAACATTTTAAGAAACTTTTTTGTTATATTCCAAACGAATTTATATAAGAAAATCAATCAATGTTACCTAAGAAGTCGTTTTAAATTAAAATATTCTATATACAGATATAGAAAAAACAGGAATACATTAATTTTATTTTACTTTAATAATCTTCATTTAGAATTAGATTCCACCAAAGCAGAGGTCAGAAAAATGGTCTGAACGTATAGCTCGTAAGTTGGTTAAGTCTGATTGCAGCCAAGAAAGTTGTTTGCTGAGCTCTGTATTACATCTAATAGATTGCTATTGCCCAAGCATAACTCAGTAGCTATTAAATAAAGTTAATAAATCATTATTGATATTAATATGATGTTATTACTGTTAGTAAATCATGACTATCAACTTTTATTATTAAAACTAAACACCGAAAAAGATTTCATTAAAACAAAATTTAACTGAAAAGAGCATAATTTTAATTTAATATTAAGCTTAAACTTTATGTTTTGTTAAAAATTAAATAGGTTCAGTATAATTATTAAATTATACCTTGCTTTAGCTGGTAAAATTGTATAAAAACCAAAACAATTCAACTGTGTTCCTACTTTTTTACCATATGTTCTATTGGTTTATTGGTTTACACAACTTTAAATGAATTTGAGGCAGTCAAATTTCTCTGACATACGACATCTTTAATCAAAAGACAAAAAGATGGTCTAAAAACCATAAAAAATATTTCCCCTCTTAAGATATACGTTTGAAAATAAACTTAAATTGAAAGAAACTATGATATAGTGAGTGCTAAGAGTACTATACCTCAGGCCCTTGGGTCATTTGTGCTCAGCAAAATTATTTTGAAACAATCCTTTTATTTCATATGTTAATAATAAAGTTAATGTATAAAGCTGAAATTTGGAACATCTCATCTAAAACTCATTTAAGAGAATTCCATATTGTTAAAGAAATATATTAAAAATGATTCCCAAATCCCCAAGATGCTACAGAAGCTCTCATCTCAACTCATATAGATGATCTCACCTCTTGGGGAACCACAAAATTCAAGGAAACCAAAAATTCATACAGCTCAAAATACGAGTTTATTAATACTTTTCGTTTTCCTAAAGTGCCTTCAGCTGAATTTAGCTAACTTTAAGCTAATCAAATGAAATAAATATGGAAGTTTTGTCCTGTGATCTTCCCTGAACTTCTGAATTAAAGATTTGGTCCTCATATAAGCCAATGTTTAACCAAAAACAATAGCCAATAGGTGAAAGAATATAAATATTTTCAAACTTTTATGTTACAAAACTTTATTAAAAATCTTTTAAATGGTTTACAAAACATATTTAAAAGTATAAGAGAATTCCCCAAAATACATTGACTTAAGTTATCACTCAATAGAGATTCTGTTTTCAAAACTTTTTCTTAGGCCATCTCACATTCCCAATTCGTTACAGTTATACGTCATTAGAATGCATATTTTGTTGGTTCATTAATTGATTTCTTTCCAATTTTATTGATATATTAGTTTTCAACACTCTTTTGCATGCAGATTATGTAAAATTGTGTGCTATTGTTGTGTGTTCCATTTCATCGCCTCTGTTCAGTGTGTTAAACAAGTTCGTTGCCTGAGTCTTTTGTTTTTGGCTTTCTGATCGAACCATGTAGTAGTGGTCGGTTGTCTTCAGATGTATATCCAGTTATTAATAGGCCAGATACAAGCGCGTTGACAAACGCAATCATGGTTATTGCCATTGCCGTTGCCGTTGCCATTGCCTTTGCCGTTGCTGTTGCCGCCTTTTTGATCATGTTTTCAGTCTTCTCTGGTTAAAGTACTTGAAAAACAATTTGTCAACAACATCTTTGCTAACAATATTTCTCATTGCTTTTTAGCAAAGTCATGGCTTTTATTTGTTACTTAATTTCCCATTTTTTCCCCTACTGACTGCTGCTGCTGCTGTTGCTGGTGTCTTTAATCAACATGCGTTTGACAGCGACCTTGCAACGATGGTGCGACGCAATGCGAGATGCTTGCCTAATTGGGCAAATGCAAAGCAAACGGGCAAAACGACACAAGACACAAGACGACTTTGCTCTGCTCCAGTTCTCTTAATTTACTTTCATTTGACCCACATATGGCATTATAAGCGACATGAGGAGACAACACTTGGCATCACCTGGGGCGTGCAATAACCTCTCCTCGCCATCATCATAGTCATCGTCATCACCATCAGTAAACAGACCAGAGTTAGGAGTAGTTGCAGTTTCACGCTTGGCAGACATCATCACCCCAACTCAAAACCAAAACCCAAACCCAAAACCAAAGCCAAAGCCAACATCAACATAAACTTGCGGTTTTTTATATCCTATATAACCGTACGCCAGAAATGGTATATTAGAGCAAACCAAATAAATATTTGATACAAAATTATTTATTCTATATAACTCTACCAATTTAGATTATCGATGTCTTAAAAACTCATAGCTATTTAATACTCAGACTATTTGGTTCATAGTCAAAATATTCTGTCTTCATAAAGTTGTAAATTAATCGAAATAAATTAATAAAAATTTCAAAACTTCTTGTTTTTAAATACATTTTGGGTTTGCTTAATAGTGTTCTAAGTTTATTTGCCAAAGAAACTACTAAATAATAATTTTACATTCTCATATTAAGCGATATTTAAATTTTATAAGTTATTTGCCATAAGCGAGTTTCACAATTAAAAAAGTTAAATTTACTTTTAAACATGCTTGAATTTTAAAGAAAAGAACTTAAAGATAAAAAATTATAGAGAAAATACTTGTATTAGCTGATGATCTAGTCTAGTATAGAGAGAAAGCTTAAATTTCTATATTTAAATATTAAATATTACGAGGTATTTCATTAGTCTTCACAATTTAATAATGTCTAAAAATATTTCGTCTTGAACCTGAAGCTGAAGCGCAGAAAAACAAACATAAATAAATAAATAAATATTTCGTTGCATTGTTGTTATTATTATTATATTTACTGGCTAGATAAACAAAAGATTTATTACAATAAAAAAACATTTCTTTCTCGCTTTTTTTTCTTCACTTCTTGTTTTTGTTCAACAAAATTTATTTTTATTACATTTTTCAATTCAATTTGTTGTGTGGCTTGCTTCGTTTTGTCTTTAATGTGATGGTGCGAGGGGTGGGGTGGTAGGGGGAGACTTGTGCAATGTAGCTGCTGCAATAATTAAAACAACAACAGCAACAACAACAACAACAACAATTATGTGCTTCAACCAAATGCGTATGCGTTAAGTTGCTTGGCGTCGGCATCTCTTCTCTGATTAATTTTAAGTTTTGCCTGACACTTGCCAGTTATGTAAAAAAAAAGGAAAATATAAAAAAACCAAATCTTGTTAAATCAATTGTTCATACACTTGCGATGTCATTTAACGATTAGCCATCGAGTGGACAAAATTTCAATTATTTTCTTCAATTCATGCACAAAACAAAAACGTTATACAAATGAAGTAAGTAAGTCGTCTCGACGACTTAGGTATACCATACACCAGTAAAGCAAATATTTCAACTTTGTTAAACAAATGCATTTTCACATGCTTTTTACAAGCATATCTTAGTATCTCGCTCACTCAATCATACGAGCACTCTAGCGCCCCCACCAGCCAACGGCCAACTCCGGCCTTATGGAAAAACGTTTATATGCATAACTCGACTGTTTTTTGTCCGATTTTGATCAAATTTGGTATTTTGCTAGATATTAGTATTAAATTTAAGTGTGCCAAATTTGATTGCATAAGGTAAAAAATTACGGGAGATAATCAAGTTTTTCAAATTACGAGGGCGGAAAAGGGCGTGGCAAAATTTTTACACATACAAAATGTGTGCATTTACTAAGCGAATATACACACAAAATATGGTGTCGCTAGCTGGAATAGTTTTTGAGATAAACGCTTTTTTTAAATTGCGGGGGCGGAAAGGGGCGTGGCAAAAATTTGAATTAAACTTGATCACTCTACATACTACACGAGTCTACATACCAAATTTGGTGGCTCTAGCTCTTACAGTCTCCGAGATCTAGGTGTTCATACGGACAGACGGACAGACGGACGGACGGACGGACAGACGGACATGGCTAGATCGACTCGGTTGTTGATCCTGATCAAGAATATATATACTTTGTGGGGTCGGAGATGCTTCCTTCTGCCTGTTACATACATTTTGGCGACTTTAATATACCATTTCACCCTATGGGTGTATGGTATAAAAAGCATCAATAAGGGAATAACCAGATTAGTTTAACACGCTTTCGTTTTAAACGAAGTTTTTATGCTCTTTTTTTTTAATGACAGTTGTTTAAGTTTAAGTTTGAGATGGGCCTCTGAGCTCTTTTCTATTTATTTGTTTATTGTTTACTATTCGTTTAGTAGATTTAGCTTCGATTTTGATCTTGTAGTTGTTCAGTTGCTCTCTTCCCTATATTATTCACCAAAGTTGAGAAAAAGGCTGGACAAATTTCGAAAACCTTTTCTAAACATTACTTCACGTTTTATGCATTATTTTTGTACAACAAATTTTTCAATTGCTACATTTTTAACATATTTTTTAAATTCTTTTCTTATTTGCAAAATTACAGTTCCTAAAGTTTAGCAAAGTATTTTTATTTCTTGTTTGTCTGCTTTGCGAACGGAATTTTGAATTCGACTTATTCTGATTAGACTCAATATTGGTTCAACAAGTAAAAAGTATATTTCTTCTATTATTATAAGTACTTCATATATAGGTTTTTCTGATAAGGAGGCTTCAAAACAATTTATTGGGAATTAAACTAAAAAAACTCATTTGATATGAATTATTAACTAATGACTTGTGTTTAAGCTCTAATAACGTGAGTTATTTAGTTATAAGGTAGTCTGAATATTTTACATGCTCTTTTATATATTATTTACTTCATTCATCTGAGGTAACACATAAGCAATTTATGCGTTAAAGTAAATGCACTCTCGTACAAAACAAAAAAGTCAAACCATATAAAAAAATATGTCCAAATAAAAAGAATTGCCTTACAATGTATATATTTTTAAACCTTTTTTCCTGTCTTTTTGATTGAGCTATGGAAATTGATTTCAAAATGCTCATATTATTGGTATCTAAAGTAGTTTTGACTGGCTGCCTTGAATGAAATTTGTTTTGTGGTCATGTCATTGACTTGATTAGGTTGTTATACCCTTGCAAAAAGGGTATATTAATTTTGGTCAGAAGTCTGCAACGCATAGAACGAAGCATCTCCGACCATATAAAGTATATATTCTTGATCAGCACGAGGAGACGAGTTTAAATAGCCATGTCCGTCCGTCCGTCCGACTGGATCAACGCAAACTCCTCCTAGACCGTAAGAGCTACAGAGCTGAATTTTGCATGTAGGCTTGTATATAGGCGTTGTATATCTCGGATTCAGCCGGATCGGATTACTATATCATATAGCTCCCATACAAATGACAAAGTCACGAACAGTGACTTTTCTCAATAACTTCGTTATTTTTTGAGCTATTATCGTGAAATTTAATATTGGTGAGTTAATTACACATATAAACGACTAATTTGATCAAGATCGGGTGACTATATCATGTAGCTCCCATAGGAACGATCTTTCGAAAACAGTGACTTTTGTCAATAACTTCGTTACTTTTGACGCGATTGCTTTCAAATTAAACATTTGTTAGTTTAATATATCTGTTAATGACTGTGCCGAATTTGATAAAGATCGGGTTACTATATCATATAGCTCCCATAAGAACGATCGGTGGAAAACAGTGACTTTGATCAATATCTTCGTTATTTCTTATGTAGGCCGTTCTTTCGCAAACATTAGCCTTTTTAGATATAACGTTTTTCCACTTTGATGGCTATAGGTGAGGAAAGAGTTACCAAAAAAGTTGCAAGGGTATACAAACTTTGACTCGGTCGAAGTTAGCCCCGTCCCTCTGGTTTTATATGTATGTGAGATGCTGCCTGGTGGCAACTCCCTTATGCAGATTGAGAACGCAGCAGCAGTCGTGAGGTATCATGTGAAGTCAAGAGTCGATGTTCAGCAATCAGCAGCAGTAAGCAACCGATAAATTAGCAGTTCAAAATAGATAAAAACCAACAATTGAAACTTCAAAATTTATTCAATACTTAATATATCTGGAAATCCGAAAATAATTTAAATACGTCTGCCCAAGTATTCCAGCACTTTACTCAATGGAATTAGGCCAAAATTTTGTTTAGGAGCCATGAGCATAATAGGACGATTCCAATGTTGATTTGAAACAGATTTACGCTGAAACAATATAATTATTAGTAGGAGTTACATATGTCAAAATAGCTGGTCCTTGCTTTCGCAGACGGTCGGCTGAGGGTAGATCGGACTTGTTGCCATTTTGGATATTAAGTGGCTTGTGCCAGTTTGAAATGCTTACCTTAAAGGCGACCTAGAATACAAGAAAACGAAAAACTATTCTTGAGAAACTCTCTTCATTCATGATTATTTTGGTAGCAGCTTACCCATTACGTCTTGGAACATTTTCCTCAAATTGTCCATCTATATTACCCAATGGTTCGTATGACGCAACAACGTAATTGTACTTATTCGTTGCACTGGGATAACAAATGAATGGAAGTCAAAATAGGTCATTTGGCTAATTGCAAACTTACTTATAGGCCGTCCCCACACTTAACGTGGTTGAAGCCTTCCAAATGAGCGCTGTAAAGCATTTAGTTTTGTTCGAAAATCCTGGTTTGTTGAAATCGTAATCTTTGATTTCATCGTACCACTGCTGAACACACTTAACTGGCTTTTCAAGTGTCTTGCAAAAAATGTCACCACTAGATCTCTCATAGGTTAGAACCTGCCCAGAATATGCTATCGCCTGAATATGGTAGTTATATTATTTGATTACTTTTAGTACTGTTTTAATCATACTTTAACGATAATGCTCATGACATTCAATGCCTTGACATCGGCTAATTGTAAATCCGGTGAACCGTGCAGCTTTCGCAAACGATTGTGTTCGTTAAGTATATCTTCTTCAACGCTGGCAAATACTCCAGGAATCTGTGAACGGAGGAATTTAGCTAATACTTAAACGGTTAACTGGGATTAAAGTCGAGAGTATACCATCGAAAATGCAAACACACTTATTAATACCGGCAAATACATAATTTCAAATTTAAGTTATATAAATAAAACTTAAAATATTAAAATTTTTCGTTGTTTCACACAGTAATTTTGATTTTTTTTTCTAGCGAAAAATGTGAAAAATAAGTACAACCAAAGGGTCTAGACGATGCCAAAGCTTGCTTCGTTTGGTTACATTATTGACACAGCTTGCTTGATTGTCGTTTAATTTAATAATTGTTAATGTAAATTTAACAAATTTACTTAGGATGAATGGGTATATCAATGTCGCCAAAATGTTACAGTACGTATGTATATGTTCCTAAATATGTATTATTTATCAACAAAATCAGACGATGCAGCCATTTCCGTCTGTCCGTATATAGATTTATATATATATATATATACATGAGCAGAATCTATACAGAACTTTAACTACACATTTGAATACATTTATTGTAAATGTAAATTGTTTTACTTGATGCATGGTGTGCCGAAGTCGGCGAGAAGTCTTACTTAATTCATTATAGCCTTGTAGAGGTATTATAAAAATGTTTGTAACGCACAGAAGGAGACATTTCCAACCCCATAAAATGTATATATTCTTGATCAGCATGAGCTTAGTCGTAGTAGCCATTCCATATAAACTTCATTGACTGATTCGGATTGGACCACCAAATCATTTTAAGAGTTTGCAACATGTAAAAATGTTGTGGCCAAAGTCTGCAAGGGTATATAAAAATTTCATGGCCGAAGTAAGCATATTTGAAATTTAGAACAATATTCTGGACAGATGCATCCGGAGAAACAGCATATTGAATTTAAACAAAATCAAGTAAAACAAACAGAACCCTTATAAAAAATATTCACGGCGTTTATTCATTCATCAGTATCTTTCATTTTTCAGTCAAAAACAGCAGAACTGAATCCTTTTTATTTTATATGTACGTGAGTTGCCTGGTGGCAACTCCCTTATGCAGATTGAGAACGCAGCAGCAGTCGTGAGGTATCATGTGAAGTCAATAGTCGATGTTCAGCAATTAGCAGCAGTAAGCAACCGATAAATTAGCAGTTCAAAATAGATAAAAACCAACAATTGAAACTTCAAAATTTATTCAATACTTAATATATCTCGAAATCCGAAAATAATTTAAATACGTCTGCCCAAGTATTCCAGCACTTTACTCAATGGAATTAGGCCAAAATTTTGTTTAGGAGCCATGAGCATAATAGGACGATTCCAATGTTGATTTGAAACAGATTTACGCTGAAACAATAGAATTATTAGTAGGAGTTACATATGTCAAAATTGCTGGTCCTTGCTTTCGCAGACGGTCGGCTGAGGGTAGATCGGACTTGTTGCCATTTTGGATATTAAGTGGCTTGTGCCAGTTTGAAATGCTTACCTTAAAGGCGACCTAGAATACAAGAAAACGAAAAACTATTCTTGAGAAACTCTCTTCATTCATGATTATTTTGGTAGCAGCTTACCCATTACGTCTTGGAACATTTTCCTCAAATTGTCCATCTATATTACCCAATGGTTCGTATGCCGCATAAACATAATTGTACTTATTCGTTGCACTGGGATAACAAATGAATGGAAGTCATAAAAGGATATTTGGCTAATTGCAAACTTACTTATAGGCCGTCCCCACTCTTAACGAGGTTGAAGCCTTCCAAATGAGCGCTGTAAAGCATTTAGTTTTGTCCGAAAATCCTGGTTTGTTGAAATCGTAATCTTTGATTTCATCGTACCACTGCTGAACACACTTAACTGGCTTTTCAAGTGTCTTGCAAAAAATCTCACCAGTAGATCTCTCATAGGGTACATTCTCCCCAGATTTTGCTATCGCCTGAATATGGTGGTTATATTATTTGATTACTTTTAGTACTGTTTCAATCATACTTTAGCGGTCTCGCTCATGAGATTCAATTCCTTGACATCGACTAATTGTAAATCCGGTGAACCGTGCAGCTTTCGCAAACGATTGTGTTCGTTAAGTATATCTTCTTCAACGCTGGCAAATACTCCAGGAATCTGTGAACGGAGGAATTTAGCTAATACTTAAACGGTTAACTGGGATTAAAGTCGAGAGTATACCATCGAAAATGCAAACACACTTATTAATACCGGCAAATACATAATTTCAAATTTAAGTTATATAAAAAAAACTTAAAATATTAAAATTTTTCGTTGTTTCACACAGTAATTTTGATTTTTTTTCTAGCTTCTGCTCAACCAAATACTGGATTGTGAATGTGAAAAATAAGTACAACCAAAGGGTCTAGACGATGCCAAAGCTTGCTTAGTTTGGTTACATTATTGACACAGCTTGCTTGATTGTCGTTTAATTTAATAATTTTAACAAATTTACTTAGGATGAATGGGTATATCAATGTCGCCAAAATGTTACAGTACGTATGTATATGTTCCTAAATATGTATTATTTATCAACAAAATCAGACGATGCAGCCATTTCCGTCTGTCCGTATATAGATTTATATATATATATATATACATAAGTAAGTATATATATGGCATATGTATATACTTACTGAGCAGAATCTATACAGAACTTTAACTACACATTTGAATACATTTATTGTAAATGTAAATTGTTTTACTTGATGCATGGTGTGCCGAAGTCGGCGAGAAGTCTTACTTAATTCATTATAGCCTTGTAGAGGTATTATAAAAATGTTTGTAACGCACAGAAGGAGACATTTCCAACCCCATAAAATGTATATATTCTTGATCAGCATGAGCTTAGTCGTAGTAGCCATTCCATATAAACTTTATTGACTGATTCGGATTGGACCACCAAATCATTTTAAGAGTTTGCAACATGTAAAAATGTTGTGGCCAAAGTCTGCAAGGGTATAGAAAAATTTCATGGCCGAAGTAAGCATATTTGAAATTTAGAACAATATTCTGGACAGATGCATCCGGATAAACAGCATATTGAATTTAAACAAAATCAAGTAAAACAAACAGAACAACAGAATATTAATTTAAATACGTCTGCCCAAGTATTCCAGCACTTTACTCAATGGAATTAGGCCAAAATTTTGTTTAGGAGCCATGAGCATAATAGGACGATTCCAATGTTGATTTGAAACAGATTTACGCTGAAACAATAGAATTATTAGTAGGAGTTACATATGTCAAAATTGCTGGTCCTTGCTTTCGCAGACGGTCGGCTGAGGGTAGATCGGACTTGTTGCCATTTTGGATATTAAGTGGCTTGTGCCAGTTTGAAATGCTTACCTTAAAGGCGACCTAGAATACAAGAAAACGAAAAACTATTCTTGAGAAACTCTCTTCATTCATGATTATTTTGGTAGCAGCTTACCCATTACGTCTTGGAACATTTTACTCAAATTGTCCATCTATATTACCCAATGGTTCGTATGACGCAACAACGTTATTGTACTTATTCATTGCACTGGGATAACAAATGAATGGAAGTCAAAATAGGTCATTTGGCTAATTGCAAACTTACTTATAGGCCGTCCCCACACTTAACGTGGTTGAAGCCTTCCAAATGAGCGCTGTAAAGCGTTTAGTTTTGTCCGAAAATCCTGGAATGTCGAAATCGTAATCTTTGATTTCATCGTACCACTGCTGAGCACAATTAACTGGCTTTTCAAGTATCTTGCAAGTAATCGCACCAATAGATCTATCATAGGATGACTCCTCCCCAGATAGTGCTAATATCTGAATATGGTGGTTATATTATTTTATTACTTTTAGTACTATTTTAATCATACTTTAGCGGCCGCGCCTATTTTATCGAATTGCTTGACTTCGACTAATTGTAAATCCGGTGAACCGTGCAGCTTTCGCAAACGATTGTGTTCGCTTAGCATATCTTCTGCGAACCCAGCAAATACTCCAGGAATCTGTGAGCGGAGGAATTTAGCTAATACTTAAACGGTTAACTGGGATTTATGGGTTAAATGCTGCTGCATTACCATTGGATCAAACAACGACTCAATCAAGTTATCATTAGAAAATAAGCCTCAACACTAATAAATCAATTAGTTAATTAACTAACAATTATATGGAAAATTGATTTAGAAAATGAAAAACAAAACAAGATAAAGGATTTGTTGACATGAATGATTCAAAAGTGAATACATGTATATACGATTCTTAAATTATGCAAATGTGTTAAGCTACAGAAGCCTTAACTTGTAAATAACAATAACAAAATTATTAAATAAATAAAATTGAGAAAAATTATGAAAAAATTAGTTTTATAATAAAAAACCAAAAAAGCAGGCTCAATTTGTGAATTATCAAAGCAAAATCAAAACAACAAAAAAATTATGATTTATTATTAATTCTTCTTTAATCAAAATAATGGTAGTTTTTTATACCCTTGCAAAAAGGGTATATTAATTTTGGTCAGAAGTGTGCAACGCATAGAAGGAAGCATTTCTGACCATATAAAGTATATATATTCTTGATCAGCACGACGAGACGAGTTCAAATAGCCATGTCCGTCCGTCCGTCCGTCCGTCCGTCCGTCCGTCCGTCTGTCCGTCCGTCTGGATCAACGCAAACTCCTCCTAGACCGTAAGAGCTACAGAGCTGAAATTTTGCATGTAGGCTTGTATATACTGCAGGCGTTGTATATCTCGGATTCAGCCGGATCGGATCACTATATCATATAGCTCCCATACAAATGGCAAAGTCACGAACAGTGACTTTTCTTAATAACTCCGTTATTTTCTGAGCTATTGTCATAAAATTTAATATTGGTGAGTTAATTACACATATATACGACTGTGCCAAATTTGATCGAGATCGGGTGACTATATCATATAGCTCCCATAGGAACGATCTTTCGAAAACAGTGACTTTTGTCAATAACTTCGTTACTTTTGACGCGATTGTTTTCAAATTAAACATTTGTTAGTTTAATATATCTGTTAATGACTGTGCTGAATTTGATAAAGATCGGGTTACTATATCATATAGCTCCCATAGGAACGATCGGTGGAAAACAGTGACTTTGATCAATATCTTAGTTTTTTCCTATGCTAAGATTGTAGGCCGTTCTTTCGCAAACATTAACCTTTTTAGCTTGAGCGTTTTTCCATTTTGATGGCTATAGGTAAGGAAAGAGTTACCATAAAAGTTGCAAGGGTATACAAACTTTGACGCGGTCGAAGTTAGCCCCGGCCCTCTGGTTTTTCATTATATTATGATTTAAATGTTTAGAAATTCATCAAAGTTATTTTAAATATAAAGCATATTATTTTTATTCTCTTTTCTATTACGAACGAGAAGTATTCGTCTATTTTAGGACTAAAATTTTCTTAGAAAATATATTTGTACAGAAATCGGTCTCATAACTTGTTTGCTATTTCGAGTCTTAGTACTGGAATTTTCGATAGATTTTATATATAGGTTCCAGCATTGATCTGCCACTGATAGAAATGTTTCTTGTGTGGATATTTCCGGATTTTAAATAAAAGAAATAAAGGAAAAATAATTGAAGACCCTCTCTTTCCCTCTCTCCTTTCCACTTTCTCTGATCTCTATCCTTCTCTACTTATCTAGCCATCCATCATACCGAAAAATCCCTTTCATGCTTTCAACTTATTTCCGCTAAGAGGGTCATATCCATTAAAAATCGTTCGCTGATTATGCTTATAAATCAAGCATTTCTTTCCTTTTGGTCATCAAGCAAAGGTTATTTCCCTTTCGTAGACAACCACGCCCCAAATCACCCATTTATTAGCTACATCAATCGACTACCTAAACATTGCCAAACTAGGAAAACGAGAAGGAAAACAAGCAGCGAGTAACATCATTAACATCAAATATTTCCTAGTCGAATATGTTTGCTTGAACTCGAACTTTTCGATTTTCTTTGCTTTTTTTTTGTTTTTGGTGTTGCTGTTTTTTGGCGGTAAGTTACCTAATCAGCTGCCAGCAGCGGCAATTGCAACTGCAACAGTTGCCTTCCTCTGCTAACCTTATGCGGGTTTTCAGTTTTTGGCACACAAACACAGTCCGTCGGCAATGCGAGTTTGGCGTTGTCTGGTTGAAGTCAATTAAAGCAACATGTTGCTGCAACTTTGGGGCAAGCAAGCAAGTAAGCGACCGACTGACTTGCATAGATATAGATACCAGTCCCCTCCTCCGCCACCACTCTCCTTTCTTGCTAGACATCCCTTGAGGGGGGTTTGACCTGACAGCATTTGGCGGCTGCATTCAACTTCAACTTGGCAACAGGAAGTGGAATTGTTATTGTTTGTTGCTTATCTGGCTGGAAGATGGCATGGCTTCCTTGAGATTTATTTGGCATATAGAAACGTCATCATCTTCATCATCGGATGCACTGGAGTTGTTGTTGTTGTTGTTTTTCCTTAGCCATTTTGACTTTGGCTCTTGGCCTCATCTTAGCCATGCCAATTGTTGGCTTCTTTTTTTCTGAAGTTTGTTTTTTTATTAAGGTAGGCCCCAAATTATCTAACTTCCGCATATCATGATGAAGATGATGATGATGCTGCTGCTGGGGATCTTTATGAGTTGCATCTTCTTCTTCTTCTTGTGTGTTTATCTCTCTGTGTGTGTGTGTGTGTGTGTGTGTTTGTATTTGTTGCACAATCGCAAAGTAAAAGGATTTTTAACTGTTGATAGCCATAATTAAAAGTTGTTAAAATTTACGTTTATGATTTTTTTATATGATTTTTATTTTTTTTTTTTTTCTTGTTTTTTTTTACATGAAAGATTTTTGTTTTTGTTTTTTTTTTTTTATAATTAACCAAAAAATTGTTTAAGTACACATATATTTACAAAAAGATTTATATCAAATTTCAATGTCATATGTAACTCATTTTTTGTTGTTGTTGTTGTTTTGTTTTTTCCATAACTTAAAGACGAAAAACGCGCGCATGACTAATTTGTACACTTGAAACGATGAGAAGGAGGGCAAATCAGAGAAGAGGAGAGGAATTGGGTATAGCGATGAAAGGAAGAAAGGTGGGAAAGAGAATCTGGTATGGTATTCGTATGCCTTATATATGTATGTAAACTATTAACAATTTGTCAAACAATCAATTGAGGGAAATTCTTTTCTTTTCTTTTTCTTTTCTTTTGGGGGGGTTCAGTTATCAGTTATCAGTGCTGCCGCTTAGATTGCGGCTATGGAGAAAAAAAATATATAATCCTTTAGACAGAAATGGGGGATGCCCCCATTTTGTTTTTGTTTTTTTGTAAAAAAAAGTAAACCATACATACAGCCCCCCGTTGGTAAAAAAACAAACCCCTGACATTACTTAATCCCAGCCATGGCCATGGCCATGATCATGGCTAATTGGTACCCAAACCTTTTCCCATACTGGCTTCCACACCTTTTTCCATTCTTGTACTTTAACTTCTTTCCACACGGGCACATTCACCGATTGCCATTCATCCTTCCAGGCTTGGCGTTTCTCGGTGGCCCACACTTGTCGCTTCTCAGTGCGCCAAATTTGTACCTTCTCCTCGATCCATGTCTCGCGTTTCTCCTTAATCCAAATTTGTTTCTTTACTGGCTTCCATACCTGAATCCATTCATCTTTCCATTCCAATTTCTTGTCTTGTTTCCATTCTTGTACCTAAATTTTGGAGGAAATATTTGGATTTATATAATTGAAAAAGGGAGAGGATGTTTTTTGATTCGTTTCCTTTACCTTTTCGGTACGCCATTCCTGTTTCTTTTCGGTGCGCCATTCTTGCTTCTTCTCGGTGCGCCATTCTTGTTTCTTTTCAGTGCGCCAGATCTTCTTCCAGACGGGCTTCCACACCAGCTTTTTGCGCCACAGATCGTGACTGGTATACTCCCAGCCTTCATGATCTTTGCCCAAGAATTTCTCACCGGGAATACCCATTTTTACCCATTGTGGTTCAAACATTTGCTTCCAATCGGCCACCTGTCATTTTGTTTGCGGTTTCAATTTGTGTGTTTCAATTGGCCAAATTTTTTAGTTTCGTTTTACCTGAACTTCTTTCCATACAGGAACTTGTATTTCCTTCCAGAAGGGCACTTGGACTTCCTTCCATACTGGCACTTGAATTTCCTTCCAAACGGCCACCTTTGTGGGCACCCAAATTGGTTTTGTGATCTTCTTCCATTCGGCTACTTTGACTTCCTTCCAGGCGGGAACTTCACGTTCTTCAATTTTCGGTTTCTTAACGATCTTCCAATCGGGAACCTTTTCCTCTTTCCACACAGGAACCTACACAGATAATGAGCCATTATTTATCTGTTCACTTTGGTTTGTTTTTGGGTTTTTCTTTTGGTTTACCTTAACCTCCTTCCAAATAGGCACTTGAACCTTTTTCCATTTAGTTTCCCATGCCTCTTTCTTGATTGTTTTCCATACCTGTACCCAGTCTTCCTTCCAGGTGAGTTTCTTCTTCCACACACCTTCTGGAGGATGGGCAAGGGTTAGGCTTATAAAAAGCGCGCAGCTGGCGCTAAGTAGCTGAATTAGTTGCCATAATTAGAATAGAATAGAAAAGATATGTAGATTTTAATTTTTTGCTTTCATTTAACTTTTGTTATTATTTTCACTTTTCAACACTTGAATTTTTTCTGCAGGATGCTGTTAATTATTTTTTGCACACTTTTTTTGATTTATTTTTTTTGGTTTTTCTTCAGTTTTTGTTTAGATATTTATTTGCCATTCGGCCACACACTAACCAACAATTTAAGGGATCTCATGCTTGGAATCCCTGATACCACCAACTGGCGCGTCACAAAGTAAAGAGAGCTGGATCTGTGCCTCCGCTGAGGTCTTCTATCAACACTATTCGCATTTCCCTACATGCACATCTATTTATATTTTGGAATCAGAGTCTCCCCATCATCATACCAAAGCAAACTCCGGCGTTGGCTGAGCAGTAGCAGCAGCAATTTGGCTAAAAAACAAAAACTATAACCAAAACACATCGCACTCTCTCTCTCTCCGCTTTGTCGCTTACTCTCTGCTCCAAGCTTGGAGTGGGCTCTTCGTCTCCATATTCCATGTGCAAAATGCACGCAACTCAACTGAGACGCCAACATCGACATCGACTTCGACGTCGACGTTGACGTCGGCATCAGCGTAACCGCTGAAAGCGAAAACCGCACAGAGAGTGAGAGTAAAAAGCAAAAGTGGCCAAAGCTAAGACGACAACGCGTCGTTGCCTCTGCCTCGGCCTCAGCTCCAACTTTGGTTTTCGTCTGACGACCGGACCGACCCCAACAATCTGACTGATGAATTGGATGCGGATTTTTTCATTCGGCTTTGGACGGATGATGATGACTGCGCGGATTTTCCCAAGGTAACCCAAAATAAAAAAAAAAACAACAACAACAACCTAAAGTATTTAGTCTGCTCTTGGTCTCAAGTGCACCGTTGGACGTTGGCCGTTGACTTTGGTCTAAACCATTACCACATAACATCTTCAGTTTATCTTTGCTGGCCCAGAGCTAGAATGTGTCTCTATATAATTATGTTGTTTAATAATGAGGACAAGTGTTTCCCCAAACACTCGCTACACTGACAGAAATCAATTGAGAAACCAAAGCGATCATGTGCTTAAACCAAGTTGTCAGGTTAAGTTAAGTTCAAATCTGTTAAATTATAGTAAGATCAGTGAGAAAAGGGAAAGATGGATGCATTGAGGAGTCTTTTATCTCAAACCGTGACCTTGACCCACTTCTTGATAGAACCATTTTAAAAAAAGTAACACTTATCACATTTCTTGGTCATCTGATCAATTGACTAAGGCTAATTGAAGATTTTTAGGCGAATGACTTTTGGTTACTTAATGAACGATAACTATTCCAAATATTTTACGCCCATGCAATGTGTCATACAAATATTTCAAGGTCTTAATAGAGCTCACACAAAAATGTAAACAATAAATAAAAGTGAATCAGCATTTAAATTTAATTTAAAAATAGGCAAAAAGTGTATAAATTATATTATTAATATTTTTGTGATATTATGAAATCATTTAGCTAAACTCAGAATAGAAAACTTTATTTTAAAGTGTACAACTAAAAGTTATAAGTAGCGCATCATCCATTGAAGATGATCTGTGAAGAAAAGAAAAAGTGGGAAATTAGCTTCAAAAAGTCAATGCATTTGCATATATGCAAGTTCTTCATTTATTGTTATGAAGTATAGTTAAATTTTTGTGATTCTAAAGCTCTTAGAAGTCAAATGAATGTATATTTTTTATACATTAAAGTAAATATTTTTTGGCTCAGCTTGAATTGATCATCTAAGTTATAGAAGTTTCTATTAATGAGTCTCATTTGAGGAGTTAAAGAAGCTACAAGTTTTAAAATATTTAACTCAGAGTTTCATTTTCAAATGAATTCAGAGAACACAGATCGTTTCTATATATCATTCATACATACTTTTACTTTCTATTGATCAATGATCCATTGAAGAACTTTATATATATCAATAAGCTATCATTATCACTTCAAAGATGAAGTAATTTTTTGATTTTGATAGATGGTTATGATATAGCTTATATTCCAAATCTAATAATAATATGATTTTTCTGCCTATAGAAGCAGTAAAATGTCTTTCAAACTCTCTGTCTCTCAGTGTTTACTGTTCGTGATTGCTCTACTTATCTTAGCCCTTCATCTATAATATCAATTGTTATTCGCTCAGTGTATTAAACGTTCCCCATCAGTTCAATTCATAAGGTCAATTGCTGTGGGCGTCTATTGCTGCTCCTCAAGTAGTGCGCACACACTTAATACCTACTAAGTAGTCTTAAGCTATAGCAAATTGTTTATACGTGCCCGCATTTTATATGGGCACGATTAACCATGTCGACCGACTGAACTTGAGTGACAAACAATTAGCACAGTTCATTTGGCAAAAAGAAAAAAAAAATCACGAAAATAGTTGGCACAAACCAAAAAAAAATTACCAAAGCTGGACAAAAGCGAGAGTCAAAACAAAATTGTCGACAAAATGGCACGAAGGCAAAGGTAAAGGGAAAGGGAATTTGGCAAAGTTAAAGGCAAAGGCAAAACAGGCAACAATTGCCATTTATGAACAGGATGACCTCCGCAACGGGACGCAGCATGAAGGTGTCTTAAAGCTCAGCAGCAGCTGATCCGCTTCAGTGGTTCCCGGGGGGCCAAACAGCTCGATAAGTAATATATATTTCTTTTAGCATGGTAATAAGGCGAGCGAACTTTTATGAACACACAAAAATGTTACTCATTAGAGTTTAGTTTTTGTTGTTTTCTGCCTTTTGCCTTTTGATGGTAGTTTTCTTGATAAACTGCGGCAATACTAAGACCAGCAAAGAAACCCAAACTAAAACTCTTTAGCAACTATTTAAGCAATTAACACTCTTTTTGGTGGCTCTCTACATACCGCATACCAGGCACACAACTGACCCTTTACGGACCTCAGGTACACCTATCTACCTACCTACTGTGTGTGTGTGTTTGTGTGTGAGCAAGTAATATGCAAAGTAACTACCAACAAAATTGAAAATGACAGTGTCCACACAGCGTCTGAAACCACACGGTTTTGTTATTACATCACAAGGCAAAAGACTCGAGACAAAGAGGAGTAGCAAAAATTTGCAGTTGCATTGGCAAAACGGCCTTCAATGCAAAGGAGAAAAAGAAATACAAATAAACGCATGTAAACGTTATAATCTAAAAGACTTTTAGATACTCTACACTAAGTGGGCTAAACATAAAAGAGGTGAAGTGTTAGAAGGGTTAATATATCAGTAAACTTTACTGTTCTATCAGCTTGATAAAGAGATCATTTGAACGTCTTGAAGTGATATAAAGGTAAAGGTCACTTTTTTCTCTCAATGTTTTAGTGTTTCTAGAGTTACCATAAGAGACATATAAGAAGATGCTTTTAAGATCCTCATACTCCTATGTGTGGATTATATTAACATTACATAGAAAAAGCATGCTTTGAATTAAGGATCTGGCTTCTGTTAAGGTGAGTTCGGTGGCTTTACCTATAATAGATTTGGTTTCAATAGGTCACGCATATTCGATATTGCTTCCAGAGATCTGACTTTTAGAAATATTGCTCAAATATAACTGGATTTTAAAGTATGTGTTCTATTGTTTTAGCTAGAATAGATAGATTTAGCTTCGATGTATCTGACTTTGGAAGGTTCGATTTTATAGATGTTGCTTTTGATATCTCTAGCTTCTTTAGATCCAAATCTTGCGTTCAATGGTCTTTAATATATCTTACTCAATATCGTATGGAGTTGTTGATACTGCATTTAATAGATGTGACTATAATATTTAGATCTAGTTTAAATAGATTTAGCTTTGATGAATGCGCTTTAAAGAGATCTCTATCTGTAATCGACTGATTTTGTGTGATAGATCTACCTTCTATAGGTCTTTTAGATGTGAATTCTATAGTTATAGTTGAACAGGTCTTACTTCATTAGACCTAGCATTGTTAAATTCTGCTTCGATAGATATCCATACTATTAAATTGGCTTACAATGGTTCCAGTTTTTATACATCTCGCGACTAACCTTCTGGATTTAATTTTGAATTCGATTAATGTTTTTTTTTAAAAAGGGATGATAAAATTATTTTGAATTATCTTCCCTTAAATTTTACTTTGATTGATCTGTATTCTATAAATGTCGATCCCACGATCTAAATATCTGTACTTAATCCATATCCATTTATACATAAAATATGACTTTACTCCACTTTTAACTTTCTGCCAGTTTGTTACCAATTAAAGTATTCAACATAGCCGTTTAACTGCGTAATAGAAGAGTATATAAAGAAAAGAAGAGCCAGAGCAGACACAACGACTTGTTAAACCAATTTATAAAAGACGATGAAAAAAAGTCTTTTTGCTGAAATTAGGTAAAAAAAAGACAACGCAAAATATATGAAGAATGTGCAACAGGCAGCAACAATGAAAGCCAAGCGTAACTTCAACTTGCTTTAACTTCAACTGCGACTTTGCAGCCGATTCAGGCCCAGACAGGCGTGAGCTTGGTTTTTGTTGTCTTCAAAATGAAATTGAAATTCCTGAAACGTGCCCAAAAGATTGACAACGATGCCAATGTAAAGACTGTATGTATATATACGTATGAGTGTGTGTGCGGACAGTCGCCCCTACGGGACTCGGTTTCGGTCTGTTACTGGTTTTGATTTTGCTTTGGTTTTGGTTTCATTTCATAGATGTCGAGACTCGAAGATGTCGTCTTGTTGCTCCAGGCCAAGCCAGACCTGTAAACACCTTTCGCTGTCGTTCGTCCCTGTTCGCTCGATTTGCCCAGTTGCATAATTTACGGCATCGTTTTATTGATCTGGACGTTTATTTAGGTTATGCATTACTTTATATACAATATAAACCGACTCTTACTTGTATATGTATGAGGGACAGGTTTCAACTCTCTTTGCTAGCGTGTGAAATTGTTGTTCAATGAAATATTGGTTCAAAAGGATAGCATATACTATATACTATATCGTACGAAATAAATCAAAGAGAGAAGCAAAAAAAAACTAACTTAATTTAAGCCAACTTGAAGAAAATTAGATAGCGGAAATGTTGAAGAGAAAATGCAATGGAATTTTATTGAAAGTTGCATATTAAGATATCAATTTGTTACCCAATTAACTACATTAAAATGCATACAAATATGTGAAGCAAAAAAGGAAAAAGGAATGAACCATATCAACTATCACAATCTCAACACAACTTTGTCAAATCTAAAGCAATTAGCAATGAAAATTTCATATTAGATAATCTCACATGGTAAGAAACGTATGAGGTTGAAAAAGTTTTATATTTTTAAGTCTTCAAGTGGTTTGACTTCTCATAGGAGCTTAAGGGATTAGAGGAGTGAAGTCTTGGATATGAAGGCATGAGTAATAACTTTTAACTTTTACTTTAAATTGTTTTTATGGATCATTCAGGAATTTCACAATCAATGTTCTTATTGTCTAGAATTTGTCATAACTTTCGTTTCATTAGCGGTAATTTCCAAATATTTCTTTTTATTAATTTTTTTGTTTTTCTTTTGGCAATTTGAATAATGTAATTTCTCACTTCTAACAATCGCCAAATGATTGGCATCTTTTCTATCTCTTCAATCGCAATGAGTGTGTATCTGTTCATACATTTCCCATAGAAGGCATAGCGTATACTTAATTTTATTGCGCATACGCCTCATTGCGCTCGCTGTTGTTGCCTATTGCAATGTTGCAATGCCAGCAAGCAGCACTTAGGCTTAGACAATAACCCATAATACAGACATCCATTCACACATTGTTAACCTTCAAGCAAGGTTTTTAATCAGGCCTAATCCGAAGAGTAATAGACGCCCCATCATGCCAAATCACGGTCCAGGGTCCAGCAGCAGCACAAGCACGAGCATCGCCTTCATTATGATGTTGTTCGACATCTCTCACCTGTAATTGCGGCGTTTAAACACTTGGCCTGATACCACCACCACCACAACCACCGACGCTGCCCCAATTCGTTACGTTATGTGGTTTATTGCGCTCTACAGGTGCCTGGATCAAGCATGAGCTTGATGCTCAAGTGTTGACGTTAATGTCATTGTTGCCGCCGCTGTCTCATGCAGTTGACCCACATACATGGTAAATGAAATTACAAAGCTAATTGCACTTTTTCAGGCAATACGAAAATTGATTTTATTCATCAGGTATTGCACCACCAAAGCAACCAACACCATCATCATCATCATCATCCGCTGAGATTGCGGACAATTGGGGGCAGGCGCGCGACACTAAATGCCTCGAATGAATTGCCCAAGTAGACAGAATTGAAAGTGCGTAAATGTTTTTGATGCAGATTAACCAGCAGGTGGTTCAATGAAATTAAAACAAAAAAGAAACAGATAAAACAGTGATGAACCAAAACAGAGAAGCACTACAATTTTTTTTTTGTTTTTTTTCCTCACCAAGGTCGTTTAGATTCGACCGAAAACTGACGAGTTTAACAACATGTTGAACACAAGCAACAGGTATTAACTGTTATTTACGGCAACAGGCTGTTTTGTGGTTACCATTTTTTTCTTTTTCTGTTGCTGTCTGCTGTTGCAATGGTCATTAAGCCAAGCAGAAGATGCTGAGGCTGACATACATACATACATATGTACCACATATTTTTTTACTTATGTATATATGTATATCTTGTACGATCACAAAAGCCGAATGATTATAGCAATTTTGGCCATTCGTCCTTTGGTCTATAGACAACGGTCTGAGTGTGTGTGTGTTTGTCTTGTTGCACTACAGTTACAGATGCAGCAGCTCTAAAATATAAAAAAAAAAACCGGCTCAGTTTCGGGTTCGGCTTATATTATGCAATCTGATGCCAAAATGAAGCTAAGCCAAGCATTTATTCGCACAGTCAGAGGTCTCAAACATTCCAATTTGCGTAGACTCGTCGTCCATGGCGTCCAATGGCTGCCCACTCCTGTCTTGAGTACCCAATATACGTAGCTGTGCAGCTGCAGTTGTTGATTTCCTCATTTGTGCACTGAAAGAAATTAAAAGAAAAAATGTCCTACTTGTTTTTTATTTCGATTTTTTTAATCTAATGGCTTCATTTTCTTTTCTATTAGTGATATTAGCATCAATATTTATTTCTGCAGTAAACTATTTTATCTATGTACAACTATTTGTGTGTTAAAGCAATTAAAAATTATAATTCTTTTTCCCCTTTCGAGCATGACATTACATTATCGTATTATCAAGGATTTAATTGTAGAAAATTTCATAAAAACTTCTTTTTAAAACCACTTCTTAACATTAAATTATAAATGTATTATTACTTCTAAATTGTTGAAGATCTCATATAAAGAAAGTACAAAGTAAAATCATTTTAGAGAACTTTAAAGCCCTTTATTTGTAACTTTATCACACTTGCTCAAATTTATAATTGCATTACAAATTTTTTATATTTTCACACCTTTTAAAAACTCATTGGACTTTTCAAATATTTGTTTTTACTGAGACCATAAAGCTTTATTTTATTTTTATATTTTTTGCAAAGTTTCCTTTCTTTAAAATTTGTTCTGGTCATTTTCGATTCAATTAACTTGAATTACGCAATTCAAAGTTTGAATTTCAAACTATTAAAGAAAAAATAATAACTAGCGCCTTACATCAAAAGATTGCTGGATTTAAATTTGATATTTAGCTTGGTGATGAATCTGAATTTTTTAAAGTTTAGATTAAAAACCCAAAAGAATGAAAAGATAAGTATTTATGTATGACATGTGAAAAATACAACTAATTCAATATATCTCTAGAAGATCTTTAATGAAGATTAAGAGTATTTCATTCATACATAAAAAATATTTGTAAACGTGTTTAATTCGTTCATTGTTTGGGAATACCCATATACCCAGACTCTACAGAGACTACTAAAAGATGTTTTAAATTTTTACAAAATTAAGTAACAAAGTATTGAACTAAATAATTGGATCCGTTTGTGAAAAGTATGCGAATAACTATTTATAAATTATTTTTTTTACTTAATGCCTAATTTCTTGATTAATGCTTCGCTTATTGAGGTTTTATTTTATTTTATATTTTAGTGACTTATTTGGCACTTAAAATATTTATTTTGACGTTTGGGTTTATTTTATCATTAATTTGACTTCAAGAAGATAAAAATGTGTATTTTAGCCGGTCAATAAATCTTATGAATTTATATAATTATTGATTTACAATTATAAATCAAAAGGTAACACAAGGAAAGCAGGTTGTCTGTTGTCTAAAAGTTAAGAAATGTAAAAACAAAAATGTTCTACAATTTTCACAATCTACGTAAAGTATTTAAAAACATAAAACAATTAATAATATTTTAAAATTATAAGTATCTTGTTAAAAGAAATTCGAAAGGCTCTACACCTGACAGAGGTTTTCTTTTTTGAACCTATGCTAAAACTGTCCTGGGAACTATTAAAAAATTGACTTTATTTCTCTCAGTGTAATCCATTTGTGGCCGTTAGTAAAAATGAAGACACTCGCAATGACTATGTAATATTTTATAACGCATTTTGACAAATATTGCTAATTAAAATCTGCCTGCCATTTGCTAAAACGGCCTATCGATTGGTCAATTTCAAAGAGAAGTCTTTAAGGTGCCACAGGCATGTGGTGATAATGTAGTTAAAGGTGATGGCAAACGCCCCCCAACGAAAGACACAACATAAATACATTTGCAACAGGCTTAAAGAAAAGCGGAAATATGTTTCCCGGTCCCGGTGCCATCTGCATTTTCCTGTCGCAGTTGTAGTAGTAGTACAATTAGATATTGCGCAATGAATGTCGTGGCCCGTGACTAAACCATCGATATGAGGCGAAATGGTTAGGTAGGAGAAGATGCAACCGTTGTCATTACGTCAGCAGGTATCCAGCAACAACAACTATCCAGCTACTCGCCTTTCACAAGGTGTTTGTTGTCATTTCTCCCAAGCAGCTTCCAACTCTGATTGAATATCTATACCCCTCGCCAAACACACACATACACACACACACACAATGTAGGTATCTCTTTTTATGCATCTTGGTATTTGCTCTCTGCAAACTGCTTGAATAATTGCCTTTGCATCAGCCTCACCCGGTCCCCAGTGGGCGTAAAGGAAGCAGATGTAGTAGCAGGTGATGGCTATGGCTCATCAACAACTCCATCATCATCATCGTCATAATCATTATCATCATCAACGTCATAGTCATTGTAATAAAATTTAAATCATTGGCATGCGTGTGACTACTTTTTTGCTCATTATAATACGCAAATTCATGTTGTTTGCTTTTTTTATTTCTTTTATTGGTTAAACACATATATGTATAAGTGTGTGAGTGTTTTTTGTGGTGTGTGTGTGTATACCTTAGTGTGGTAGCTGCAACTGCATTTTGTCGCGAGCTAAATTTTCATTTTCACCTGAGATTTGCTCTGTTTCCGCCACAGTTGAATCACCTTTCCCTTCGCTCTACCCTCTTTTTTTGGTCTCTGGCTTTGTTTTTGGCAGTTCGAGTGGGAGTGGGTCTGTAAGCTCAACCATTTTTTGTTATGTTTCTTGCTTTGTTTAGTTTTCCACGGCAATTAGCTCACTTTCCCATTAAAACGACTTCTCTCTTTATATAATAATAATAGAAATAGTGTGAAATTACTGCGTTGTGTTTTTTCTAGTGGTTTGAACTTCTGTGAGGTGAAGATATGTGGCATGTGATATGAACGTAAAAAATGTATTTCAATGCAATTTCGAATCTTCAAATGAATCTAATGTGCAAATTGTTGTTAATAAATTTTAAACAAATACTTAAATATTTGCATAAATTTGTCACTTACCTGACTCTTGATTCAATAAAAGTTAATGTTTACATTTCAGAGAAAGAACTTGTTCTATATCTAGGTCAAGTTCATTAATAATATGATATACCTATACATTAATGACTAAGGAGTACAACTCTTAACTTAAACTTAATAAAGACAAAAACTGGTTTCTTGAGCACAGATTTAAGCTTCTGATATTGAAAATGATCCTCAGGACAATATGGACATATGATACTTAACTTTTTAGTACAGTATTTACTTATGTATATTAACAGTAATAAATTTTTGTGATGTAAAAAAATAGTAGGTTTTAAACTTTAATTGGACAACCCTGACAACCCATTCACTTGATATATTTGGCAGGCAATATATATATGTATACTAATCCTATAATCCTGTTAGATTGGTATATCGCTTATTCAAATCGACGCTTATCACTTTGGGCACTTCCCTTATTAGTAGTTTAGACTTATTACACCGTTTTATCATTGTCTAAGCATAAACCAAAAATAATCGAATGAATCTTTTCAAATGAATATTGTGATAACTATACAGTGAAAGAAATGTATTAACTTGTCAAATTTCGGAAAATACGTAACTTGGTTAATGGAGGTTAATGAACGAACTAAAGGTCAAATTGAAATATTCTGATTCAATTTGAATAAATAGAATTGTTTGAATAAGTAATGCCGATGTGAAACAGGAAATTACGGTCTATTAAAATTATTCATTATACCATTGCAATAATAAGTTGCCACTAATGCAGAAATCATAGTTTAGTCTTTGACTTTAAACTCCAATACCAATTCTAACATACAGTAATCACATTTTAATTCATTCATTCATTTATTTACTAATATTGATATATACATTTAATATGTGAGAGTAATATTCTAAGGGTTATGAGTTCATGCTGCATTGGCATTTTCTACTTAAATATATAACAATTTGATAGACATTGATGCTTAACGATAATACAAATATTATGAGATAAATTGGTGAGAAAATTTGATAAAACACCTATTGAATATACATTAAGATAAAACCTAAGGCCTGAAACTAGAAATTATGTTAGGATATTTATTGGAGGATACGTTGAATACAAACATCTTTTGTCGAAATTATTGTGGAGACGTTCGAGTAATCACATTTATTTCAAAAACAAACTGTATAAATAAATACTAAAATAAGAATCAAGATTCGAATGCATTCATAATTTTACACTCAAACTCTATTTGTTTTTGTTTCGTTTGAATATTGTGCGACCAACAGCTTACTCATTCACTCGAAGACGAATTTCAATTTTATTAAATCCATTCATTTCATATTGAACAAACTTATATTTCTGTCATTCAAGCAGTCAGCATGAATGAAGTTAAAACATTGTTTAAGACATTCAATTCAATTCATTCAGTTCTGTATATGAACTAAGTAAATTCCTCTAAATAAAACACAACTGCGAGGAGATCAAATAGTTATTCACTAACTTTGTGAGTTTCATTTAAAGTTCGCAGAATTTTCATTAATATGACTACTTATATGATTTCATATTTCATCATAATGTATTCTAATATCTGTGCTTACTTTAAAGTTTCCACAGTGTAATAGTTTATCAAAATTGAATAAATATATAAATGATTTAAATTTATTATAAGGTACTGACCTTTGAAGAGTTATCACAACTTGAAGCTTAAGCTTATTATTGCTTTATTTTGTCTTCATTTGTTGTCAGGGACGGATCAAAGGGGATCATAGGGTCCCCCATAATTTCAGACCCTAGTCTCTTGACAGGAAGAGATTGCGAATCAATCTTGTACTATGTTTAATGCAAACACTTTTATAGTCATAAATGGCCAGTTTTTACTTTGTTTTATTAATCATTTTTTGATTGGATTGTTTTCGAAGTTTTTTTCTAGATCCGTTCATGTTTGCTTCACACAAAACTTTTGGGAATATCCAAAAGATTTTTGTGGTACCAAACTAAGTCGCTATTATAGTTAGCTTCTTTTCGCATGAATGCAGTTTATTCATATTTTAACCTTTTCATTGTTGGCCTAGTTGCAAACCAGTTGCATAGTAACTCTGTGCAATAAATTCGATTATAAAGTAATCAAAAAAACCAAAAAAAAATGTTTGCTTCATAACGTTTGCAGATGCGGTTATTAATCGCTTGTCAGTTAGTTTAATTGAAATTTTCCACTAAATTGAAATCTGGTTTGACTAACTGAAACTCGAAATTATTTTCCGTATTACCAATCGACATAATATAAAAAGTTAGCTACTTAATATTTTTTGTCATAATTTCTAACCTTTTCAAACAAATTTCAATACTGGGAAGAAAATAATTTTCCAACTGTTTTTACCATGCATTTTATTAATTGTCTTATTAAAAAGAATTTGACTTGTCATTCCACAAATGTCAAAAGAGATTTATGACAGCATGACAAACGATTTTGATTGATTGGAGATACCTGTCATTTATCTGATAGATTAGCCACTAGTTGAATAGATTTATCTTACTCTATTTACTATATTTTTGTAGTTATTCAATTACTTCCTCTGCGTTTTTTGTTTTCTGTCATTTGATTGCCAAAATTATTTGAGGCCAGCAATTAATTCAAGTAACATTAGATGGTCATGGACTGTTTCATGTTAGTTGTTGGTACAAAATATTTCTTGTTGCAAGGTATTTGGTTTTTAAAAAGTAATGTACTGCCTTACTCATTTGCCTTGCATTGACAAGTCGACAAGGCAAACACTGACGATGACAAGTGACAACAATGCCAACAAGGAAGTTGGAAGCGCATCTCCACGCGCGCGCCCAATTACGACAAAAGCAGCAGCAGCAACGGCTATAGAGGAACTCACCTGAACACATTGAGTTATGGCTTGCAACACCTGCGGGCAGAAAGAGATTTGACTATTTCGACTTCGACATTGTCATTGCCGGCGGTGGAGACGCAACACACACCGAACACACAATGTAACTGGAACAGCTTAGCGAAAAAATGTGTTTATGGCTTTGGTTTTTTTACGACGCTTGCAATTCTCTCAGTCGCGTCACAAAAAGTATTTACCCAAAAAAGAAAAAGAAAAATATCATGTATACGCCCCCTATGCCAAGATGAATAAGGTGTGAAGAGACAGAGAGAGTGTGTGTTACTCCTGCATTTGAAGGCCAACAATCTGGTTACAATCAATCAATATATTTATTCGCCAGGCGTATGACATAAGATACACCCAATAATGAGCGTAAATTGGCAACAATGGCAAATCAAAAACCAAACGAAAGGTATGCCACAATTTCCCCCCCCCCCACATTTTTATCGTGAGGTGTAACTATTATACATTAATTTTATGGTCAAAGTTTTTCGATACGTGAGTTGGATGAGCTGGTCGACGTCCACAATTGCAATTGTTTTGCGAATTATTTGCAGCGTCATTGCCAAATCGAAATCCCAAATGGGTCAAACAAAGATAGAGGTAAATGAAAACCAAAGCAAAAAAAAAAAAAAACAACAAAACTTTTCCATCATCTCTTAATGTAATAAAATAATAATCATTTCAGCTGCTGCTGCTACTAGTCACCGTTTTCTTAAAAAAGGTTTGTTGCTTTATTTATTTTTGGCATTTTTGCTTTTATTTTTATTTTGTGTTTCTCTGTTGTGATAATTATTAAATAACACCACAATTATATGCGTATATGCCAAGAGGTGCCAAGAGAAGGGAGATCGATTACCATGTACGACCTTTCCATCTGGCCAATTGCTTAGCGATATGCGATCAATTAATCTAAATGCCGCCGCTTTTGAAGCTGACAGATACATGACATTGAACTTCATACATCATAGGTTTTCAACAGCTAGATAGATTAGCTAGCTAATGGTCAGATATTGATGATGTTTTGACTCCTGAGCATCGACTGACTTAGACCTCATACTCTTAGACGTTGGTGTTGTGTGAAGATGATCTTGGGGGCGTCACTGACCATCATTAAAACTGAAACACACACACATACGGAGAGGCCACTCTTGGTTTTCTAATTTTTATGTGCATTCCGGTCTTGTGGCACGACCAACAACAACAACAACACAAAAGGTAAACTTGCCTCTGTTGCATAAGCAATCACTCGACTCGGACTTTAACATTTCATCTTCATTTCCAACGTGAAGCGGTTGGTCAGGTCAGTGCGTTACTGCCACACGCAAATGGTACCAACCTATGTAGATACACGGTAGACACGATCTCGAATTTTCATATAATTTTAATTTATTTATGCGTGTGAACCACAACACTGAGATACTGACACCAGCCACCAAAGTTGTCATAAATTAAAAGCGAAACGTATGCTTTTCACCCGCCAAGTGAAATGTCATAAGAAATTTATGAATTACCAACAGATGGTCCATGAAAAAGTTTGTCTTACTTATGACAATGACATTACATGGGCAAAAGGTGAAGAAAAGGTAAAGGTAATCAAATAATTTGGTCAGGAATTGAAAAATATATAAAATTATAAAAATACGGATCTAGATTGGTGGTCCAGGGCTATGCATGATACGAACTTTTCAAGTAAATTATATCCCTTAATCGATTTTCCATTAATCCATGTATCGATTTTCTCCACTACACAAAAATGTATAAAATGATCTATTTTTATTTATTTTATTAAGCATTTTCTGAATGGAATCACCAGTAAAAATTTTTTAGATAACACCTTCGTTGAACAAGTTTAAATTCTAGAAATTTAGGTAAATCCTTTCCTTCTTAAACATTCGTTAGCCTTTCGTTTCGTTTTAATTATTATGTTTTAAAATACATTTTAGAAGAATTTAATATTTTTAGTTAATTTCTTAAGTAAAATTAGAAAATTGTTTAAATAAACCGCAAAATGTAATAATGATGAACAGGCTATAGGTCGCCACAGTGAATGAAAGAGATAATTTATTATTTTATTTTGAAAACTTAAAATTTTCACAATCTTTAACATTTGAATTTTGCGCTCAACAATCAATCAACAACAAGCGCCCTCTAGCATTGGTGAAAACACCAACTTACTCACCGGAAGTGCTAAGGGTGAGAGTAATTTACTCAGTTCAGCTTTCACATTTTCATACAAATTTATGTAGCATAGTTTCAGGATCAATGTTTAATGTTAGCTCAATGTCATGAAGTTTATTGGCAAATTCGAAAGGAAATTCTCCATTGAAAACAGTATATCAAATCAGGGACGGTTTTAAAAATTTTAAACTTTTGACTCCCTTTAGGATACGGTCTTTTAATCTATATACAATACCTGACAATTGTTTTGTAGATCCGTCTCTCTTTCATCTTTACTAATATGATCTAATTAAGACTTGGGAATATAATGAACAAATCTGAACCAGAAAATCAGGAAACATAAAATGATAAATAAATCTTAATAAAGTCAATTAGTTTTCATATTTTGATCGTTCAGTTTCTTTTCCTGTATGACAAATCTTGGCCAAAATGCCATTTCATTTATTACCGAATTTTTTTTTTAATGTTAAAATAATAATTTTTCTATCCTTCAACATGTAGTTAATTAGTCTTTATTGTTTTCTTGTGTTTTTTTTTTTTTAATAAAATTCTCTTGGATCATCTTATGTGATTTAATTAATATTAAATTTCATTTTCGTTTTTCCAAATTTATTTGATTTATTTCACAATTGGATTTGTATTGATTTTTATTTTGTTTTTACAATACTTTAAGCTAAGGGAACTAAATTAATTTCTTTAGATTTAAGTGGGATGTGACTTGAAGTGTTTTATCATTTTTTCAGAGTTTGGAGATAGAATAAATTATGTATATAGTAATGTTTAAAATTAATGATTAGTTGTCGTTGATATTGCAATATAGAACTAAATTTTAATTCAAAACAGTTAACTAAGCTAAAACTAAGTCTTCAAATTCTTAGTTGCTATTTATTTCAAAAGAGGGAGGGACAGGGAGGGAGGACAGGACAAAAACGCGTCTCATCTGCAGTCGCCGCGGGGACTGTCAGTGGAAAAGTATTTTAGTATTTTCATTAACTTAAACTCTAAAAACTAAGTGCCAATATTTACAGGGAAATTGGAATTGCAATTGGTGTTGGTATTCGAGTTGGAATTGCTGTTACTTCATGTAGTAACTGCTTGGAGCTCGTCCAGAAGTGTAAGTGCTCATGGGTATGCCTTGTGGACCGGGTATATGATTATGTCCACTTGATGAATGTGTTACAGATTGATTCTGTGACCCGTACAAATGATCGACACTGGTATTACCAATGCCATTGCCGGATGGTTCATAGTCGACATCATAGTAGATGCCACTTTGATTCTAAGAAAAGAAAAATGAAATTAATTTAAAGAGATTTTAAAAGTTATTGACAAGCTACTTACTGCTATGCTGCCATTACTACGACTTTTGGGGCGTGGCACTTGAAAATTTCTACCCAACAGATCGGCACGATCTTCCTCTTCACTGGAACTAGAGTTCTCCAGTGTGCGCATACCATTGGCACGTGGACCCAGGCCAAGTCTTCTAAGACCAAACGAAGAGAAATTTAGATTTTGATCAGATAATTTTTGAAGAGAAATGGAACCTACCTGGGCAATGGCACTGGCGGAGCTAAGGTGGCACTTGGATGCATTTGCATGGTGCTTTGCAGGGACATACCACCGATGGTACCCATGCCAATTGCCCCCAAATTGGGATAGGCAAACATGGCCGATGAAGGTCGTGTTGGTCCAATTGGTTCCGCCTGGGACTTGAGAAAATTAGCGCAATGATTTAAAAGAAATGTTTCAACGATTTAGCTTACCCCATAGTGATTTGTCTGAGCCATCACATCCGCAATTTGTGCCCAACGCATGCGATCTTCTAGGGTCACTTGATAGCCCGCTTGGGGTAGTCCAGCCGATTTTAATGGAGCCGTATTCATATAACCAAAGACAGGTGAACCCATGGCATTCTTTTGCTCGCGTTGCCAGCGCCGTGACCACATAATGAGACACACCAACGTCAAGACAATTATGATGACAGCCGCCACAGAGGCACCAATAGCCACACCCAAAACCTCGCCATCAATCTCACACTGTGCGCCATAGTGACTTGAATCGCAGGCACAGATTTGAGTGCCCTCGTCATTGTAGCTGCATACGCCACGATTATTGCAATACGAATCTGGACAGGATTGACATTCGCGTCCTGCACGCTGAGGCTGATCAGCCCAGGGATCTCGCCAACCGGCGGCACAAGCGCAACGGAAACTACCCCAGGTATTTGTACAACTGGCACTGGGATGACAATCATTCAATTCCATAGACTGACATTCATCCACATCATGGAGAGCAGAGACAGCTCCTTCGGGCGAGCTGACATAGAGAACCGAGTTGCCTATGTTATTGTTTCGACGATGGAGTACACCAAGCAAATGTTTCTGAACATCGCTACGTAGATTGGGCCTCAAGGTTTCCACACTTTCGTCCAATTTGAGGGTAAGATTAACATAGACACCGCTGCCACCCAATTGAGGATCTCCTCGATAGATATTGTTGACCTTGGCCTCCATAAACTCATCCGAATATGGTGTCATCGACATGGCAGAATCCAACTAAGAAATGAATTTAAACTTAATTAAAGGAAACTTATTTGGAGTTCAATAAGTTACCGCTCTGATGGATTCGTAGCTCAATTGGCCAAACGGTTCACTATTGTGATCCATTAGCTTATTATCCCACACAATGCGATGTTCATAGATGCGATCCACACGCATGCCCAGATGGAAGGAGATCACACGACGACAGGGTTCACGATGTTTGCGACGTGAGTAACCTAACCATAAGAAACATTCGTTTAAAAACTTCCTTTTTAGGCTAAAAGATTAAGCAATCTCCTCTCACCTGGTCGACAGTGACAACTGGAGACACCACTGTCGGTCTTACAACGTTCATGCTGGGCCTGATCACAAGTGGAATCATCACCCACAATGCAGGTATCAATTCTTACCGGTGGTGGCGTTGGACGCTGACGATAATGGGGACGAGTTGGTCCAGCATTCGTTGTGGCAGATGATGGCGCTGGAGATTTACTCTGCTGTCCTCCACCTCCTCCTTGTTTTGGTTGAAGTTCTACAACTTCTGTTTCTGGGACTACATAGCCTCCACTGCTTTGGGTGACTGCACCACCACTACCACCATTTCCAGTTGCTGTTCCTGCTGATGGTCCCGCTGCACCACTTCCACTTCCTGGCAGCTGTGGCAATCGTGTAGCTGGAGTTGTGGCTCCAGCCTGTGGGGGATCTGTGGGATCACCAAAGAGATTGATGTAAGTGCGTTTGCCATCGATCGAGACAAAGCCATCGTCACCTGATGCCGACACAATAATATCCGCTTGAGGGCCATTCGATCCAGAACCATAGGAACCATAAGGTTTAATATTGATGGTCTGCTGAGAGCCACTGCCCTTAGGTCCAGGCCCCTGAATGGCCGACAGAGTAACATCAAAGATTTCACCATAGCCGGGAGGCAAATGCTGTCGAGTTGGTTGAATGGCCGTTTGTTGAGGCACTGAGGGACGTGGCTGGGCTTGAGGACGTGGTCGGCCACCGGGCTTAAATTCCGGATCATCGAGTACTATGCCAGGACGAGGATGGTATTGGGCAGAAGGTGGAGGAGTGGCACTGGAATTAGGCGACTTTTCGGTTGTTGTGGTTGAGGTGGTTGTGGAAGTAGTGGTTGTGGAAGCAGTGGTGGAAGTGGTGCTAGTAGTGGTTGAGGTAGTTGTTGTTATGGGCTCATTAAAGGACGAGGACGAGGGTTTAATCTCTTGCGATTGCGTGGCCAGCATATCGCTTTGAGGAGTAGTCAAAATCTCACTAGATCCACTGATTAGAGTGGTGGTGGAGCTGCTCTCCAAGCCTGGTGTGCGATTGGCTGTCATAAAGATGACTTCCTCAGTTGAGGGATCCAAATCTAAACTCTCTGCGCTATCCATGGACATGGGCACATAAGTCGAGGACATGCCCATGACGGTGTGCACCACGGAACTCGTCTCGATGATTGTGGTATAACCATCTTTATCTCCCGATGGTTTAGGTTTCGTTTTCTTCTTCGTACTAGGAGTGCTGGCTGGAGCAGGAGGTGGCTGTAATTCATCTTCCACCTCCCCACCGCCATCTGTATCCTGATCGGATACTTCTATATACTGAGCATTGACATCTTCCTGCGAGAACTCCGAATCGTAAGTAGTATCCGCTGTAGGTTGCACAGCCTCCAAATCGCTTTCAATCACTTCTGGTTCTTGTGGGGGCTGTGGCGACGGGGAGGGTGCCACATGCGGTGCTGGCAATGGTTTGTATTGTGGCAAAGGTCGACGGCTGCCACCCACACTAGTCGTTATGGGAGGTCTTGGTTTATTTCTATACCACGGTGGACGATTGCTCACAAACCCTGGACGTACTGGAACGATTTGTTCAGGTATTGGGACTCCAGTGATGAAAGGTCTGTCGGGACGATCAAATGGATAGGGCGGAGGACGCATTGAGGTGCCAGGCTTCTGAGCCTCATAATCAATGGGCAAAGGTTGAACATCCGAGATTCTTGGTGGACCTCGATTGTTAATCCTACTGGCCGAGGGACGTCTTACCGCTTGAGTATTCGCATGCACATTGACATTGCCATTCAGGAGCTTCACAATTCCAGTTATAATATCTTGAATATCGGGATTTCCATTCTGACGGGCACTATGTGGAGCCTGGGTTGCACTGGTCATCGCTGAGGTGGCAGTACTGCTGCGACTCGGCCTGATTGGGGACCCCGACGTAGGTTGTCGCAGGTCCCCTTGCACTAAAAAAGACGCCTCCGAACTAGATGATGAACTGGCTGCTATGGTGGACTCAGTTGAACTGCTACCTCCCAGTGTCTTTCCAGCTCGTATGCGTTGTGTTGTCTCTGGCTTTTGTTCTTGATCGTGACTCTCGTAGGTTCCAGTTGGTTTGATGTTGTAATGAAAATAACGTCCCGCTGAAACATCTTTGTCTAGATCTTCAGGATAATTAACATCATTCGGTCCATAGTGCTGATTCTGATGATGCTCTTGAGGATGGTGATCATGTAATATGGGGGAAGCTGAGCGCTGAACACGGGCTAAAGTTTCATTTTCATCTCGTATGGGAGCATCGTTCTCGGCCAGTCGATTAATCGTATCTGCTATGGTACTCTCAATACTAGGATGCGCCTGGCTTAGGTGGATGCTCGATTTGGGGGAAATCTGTGAGATACTCTCATGTTGGCCAGCTAAAAGAAAGAGAAAGAGAAATACAAATTAACAGGTGAAATTCTTGAACTACTCAGGCATCAATTTCACTAATTGCACTGTGTAAAGAATCTGAACCTGCCTGTGCGGAAACAAAAGCCTCACAAGGTTTCACTTTTCCAGGGCCCAACCCCAAAAGCGACATGGGTCTGTTTGTCAGTGTCACACACAAACACACACATTGCATGCATTCATTTGCATTTTCTTAGGAAACCATCTCCATTTCCATTTCCATCTCGGTTTCAGTCAGTCCCCCATCATTTGTTTTCGATGTCAAGTTTGTCTTTTGTATTCTTTTCACTCTCTTGCATCTAATTGTATTTGCATTTTAAAAAATGTTGTTGTCTTACACTGACAATCGCAAAATCACATATATAGATATATGTCACAATTTTGAAGGCTTATTACATATCTCTCAACCATATAATATACACACACACACACACTCACACACGAACATATTTAGTTACATACCAACTTTAGATACCCACAATTGACTTGGCCTCGACAAACTGTAAGTAAGAATTTCATAAAATTGCTACGTCAAGCGTTGAAAAGATGCCAAAGCAAAGTAACTACTGCAGATTTTCATCATTTTTATGGGCATTTGCAGAATGCGAAATTATACCAGCCATGAGAAAGTTAAGCAAACGGATCAACACATAAATTAACTATAAGAATTCACTATATTCACTTGTTTGAAATTCCACGAACTTTCAGCATAAAGAATAGCTGCTTATATCGTTAATTCATACAAAACTCTTAAATTCAGCAGACGGTTTTTCAACTTTTTCTTCATTATTAATCTTTATCTTCTTGGCATGGCTTTGTTAACATGCTAGATTTTTGGCAAATCTTAAGTAAGTAAGTTAATATGAACAGCTTCAACAGATCTGAAGCTAAACAAACGTATAGAGTGCAAAGAGAATATGAATGTAAGGGCGTTTAAAGCTATTAGACTGAAACATATACATACATTTTAATAAATAAATGAATTAAAAATTTGTAATATATTTCAAAAGACTTTTTTTCTAACTTAATGAAACCAGACAATTTTTAACAACAAATCGAATTTTCGGTTGCTTTTATCTTATTAGACATAACTAATTCTAAGTATAATGCAGAATATAGAACAGCAAATGAATTTCTAAGAACTTAATATAGACTATCCGACAATTAAATTACCTTCCTTTCCATGTCCCATATTTTATATGCTTAAATAAGAGTCAATTTTTATGGCTAAAAATTGCACTGTTAACATAGAGTTTAATTTTGCAATGAAAAAGCTTAGAATAAGTAGACGAATTAAGGTTGAATAGATATTGGTTATAATTTGTCTGGTTAGATTAGGATCTATTTGAAATTTAAGTGAAACATTGCAATTTAGTCGGCGCGAGGACAATCTTCCAAATATGTCAATTGAAATATTAAGTAAATTTAACAAGTATAAATAAATAATTCCTAATAGTTAAGTACAAAAATAGATGGCTTTTTATTGTAGTTAAGTAATCCGTCAATATGGAGTATAATTCTTGTTTAGTTTGAATCCAAACAAAATTCGCAGAAAAATAACTAAGAATTAATTAAAATAATTAGGACTTTTATTCTTGTAGACAACTGCCTTTATCAGTGGAATTTAAGACTGAACTAATTCTGTAGTAAGAACTTATAAGAACACTTAGGCATCTCTTAATTGACTGCTTAGGCTTAGCAGTAGTTAATCATAATCATTTCCTCTTAGACTTGCTTTAGAAGGCGGGCAAAGAATCTTACTTACTATTATTTAATAATCATATATAATACTTGACTACAACAAATCAATCTGAAGCTTTAAGGGACATCTAGTTAAAGATTTAGCCCTAAAACCTTATCCTTAAATGTCAATAGTTTAAATTATGCTTTATCAATTCAGACTTTCTCTTAAAGCGAAGTGCGAAGATTTCAAATAGAGAGACAAAATTAAGTGGTAGAAGTTTTCAATCTATCAAAAATCTCAATATCTACTTGCAGAGTTATTAAATCTGTCTTCAGTTGCAAAAAATGTTTTCGAATTGTGATCTTTGCCCTCCTTTCATTCACATTGCCACCTTACCAGACTTTTGGCGGCTGTCAACATATATGAATCCGAAATAGACACCGATTGAACTCTGTGACCCAAACCCATATCATTCTTAACCTGCAATGCCAGTCAACAGATGCCAAGTATTTCTATGGAGTCACAAGCACACACACTTTACTGGCACACCTCAATCCGTCGTCTGCGTGTGTGTGTGTAGACTTTCTTCTATATACATTTCGGGGTGTGATTTATGGGCTCCCCCGCTGACTTGTAGATGGCTGGGCTGTCAGACTGGTTGAATGCAGCTTCAAACTTCGAGGTTATTTTTTATGTTGAAGGTGTCAAGTGCAATTGCCGAGAAAGAAATGTTTGTCTCACATATTAGCGCGACTAGGAAGAACCAGTTTTAGTTTTTTAATCTTTATTTTTTTGGGTAGAAGAAGTCATTTTTCGTTTAACTGTTATGGGCTCATAATTCACAGCAAGTTTAGTTATTGAGTTTAACCCAAATTGTTTTTGCTTGGGCTCTTATTTCCTTACTTCATGGTTTGCCTTAGATTTTTGTATATTATTTTTTTTTTAGTTACTTTCACCTGTTTGGTTAGAGCGTTTAAATTGAAATTTCAAATATTTAATTCACTTTCTATAAATAAGACATTGGTTTGCTTTTTTATACATGTATATAAAAATATAATTAGCAATTCCTTTTTTGGTTAAAACACTTTTCACTTTCCATGCAGTTTTTCATATGTTGTTGTTGTGGTTGTTGATATTGATTTGAAAATGAATTTATAACTGGTTGAAGTAAAAGTGTTTTGATTTTAGCCAAATGCCGATGGCTGTAAAATTGCCAGACAAAGACAAGACTTGGTTGGCCAAAGCTGGTTAAATTGTAACACAAATTTCAGAAACTGAAAAACAAAAACAAAAAGCGCAAAATTGAATTTGTGGCATGCAACAACACTTTCACGGACCTCGAACGAAAGTAAAAACTTTTGTGATTACCAGTAACGAATTAGAAGAAGCAGACAGACAGAAACAAAAAGATACTACTATACTATATATACATATACGATAAATACTTACATACATATGTAGGTATAATAGCGCCTGCTGGTTCAATGCACGACTGGGCTGCCTGCAAGTCACTGGAAATGACAACCAGATGAGAGGGTCATTAGTTCCAGCGCTTGCCTACACTAATTTAAACGCTACTTTAGCCCACGACGAGGACGCACGACATCGTCACGACAGCAACAACAACACCAACAACATACCGGCAATAAATGGTTAAAGCCCCAAATTGCCAATTTTCAGCGCCTCCACCAAGAAATCACTTTCTATTTCACGACACAACCCAAAATAAAGAAAAACAAAACAAAATGTAAGCCAAAAAGCTAGCGATAATAATTACAATTGCCTTGCGCTTATGAAATAACGACAATTTTAGATTTTCAAGCGATTTCAATATGTCATACACGTACCGAAAACTAAAAGACAAATTCAGTGAGGGCAAGCATTACGCATACGCCTCGTGGGCATGCCTAAAACGATCGCAGACTTTGTTAGAGTGTACCTGGGCAAAGGGGCATTAGTGAAAGGGGTTATACTTATGCAATAATACAATTTAATATGGCTAGGCGACAAGTTGTTATATTTTCACCATAAATAAATTGTGTAATTACATATTTATATGGAGGTAATTGCCCAAACTTACAAATAGAGAGTTATATGGTTAGAGAAAGGCTTTTGTTTAGTTAAAGTGTTCTCCAAGTGAAACAAGTTGAAACTCTATTTATTTGATTTTAAAAGATTTTTATTTGAGAGAGAGAGGGAATTAGAAGGAGAATTCGGCAGATAATAGTGTCAAAAGAGATAAGACAAAGAAAATGAAGAAGAAATTTGTTAGCATTCCTAAAATAACCAAATTATTTTAACCTTCGAACATTTAAACATGCACAAAATTAACTATACACAAAATTAACAAAATAAGACATAAAGCAGAACTTTCTTTCATTATTATTGTTAACATTTTTCATATTAATCTAAAAATTTATAAGACTGACGGAAATTGTAATTCTTTCATTTTTTATTCTAATATTTCTTTACGATATAAAATGAATTATTAGGTATTGTCTTACGATTTCAAATCGTATTAATTGATAATAACCAAAAATGGCATTAACCATATGAAATCGAAAATAAAAAACTGCCAGACGATAGTAAAGAAATAGCCAAAAAGGAAAACTAAATGATAATCTCTTACTATTGTTATGGATCAAAGCAAAATGTTTAAATTTTTAAAATTTCTAGGGGTTAATGTTTGGTGCCATAAAATTGATTCATGATTATGGAGAAAATAATCAGAAAGTTTCGCACCATGTATGAAAATGAAATGATGGAAATATAATAAGTGATTCTTTAATAAAATTTTTCTTTTCTTAAGATCTGATATTGATTTTGGGATTGTAAGGCAACATTTTGATTGTTAAAGAAAATTTCGTTAAATGGTAAGCTAATCTTCATACTTTGTATAATTTCTTAGATATAAATCTATGCACAGCGGAAATTAATAACACATTAAACACGATTTTGCAATACTTATACAGTTCGATGGATTAATAAATATAGGTATAATAGGTATAACAGAATTTATTGGCAAGAAAATAAAGGAGTTTGAGAAACTAAAAGAAATGTGTGGGCCCATTTCGAGATAAATTTTATGTCATAAATTATATCTGGATATCTGTCCATACTCTGGAGTATGAGGTTGAAAAAATTAAAGCCCAAACAGTCACCAAAAGAATATGTTAATCATATATACATTCCTGTTTGTATAAAGCCAGAATAAAGCAAATTTGGAAGTATGGAATTTAACTTTGAAGTTCTGTAACTTAGTCCAACACGCATTCTGCGCATCATCGCTAAGCCACTATTTTATATATTTGAAACTCTGGCGGTCTCCAAAGTATTTAGAAGAAATGCAGGAAGACACTGCGCGCGGTTGGAAGTCCAGTGCAACCAACAGGCGATAAATCTATTAGATAATAGCACACGGACAAGCCGCCTGAAGCGGCGGTTTCCACTGAATCTAAGTTTTCGCATCCCTCATTAAATGAATTGTGTTAATTTTCTTTTCTTTCCTTTATACTATGTCCCATAAATTACACCACCATATACAATTGATTGTTGTTTCCATAGATGATGTTTTATAGCCCCGTCAAAGTGATCACACAAATTATTTATTGTCCTTGTAAAGACAGATCTTCCATACATAAATCAAACCAAATACATATTCCTGTTAAATAACGTTTTTTTTATAGAGCATAAAGCTGTAATAATACTGCTTATAGGCAAACGCTTTAATCGTTTTTAAGAAGCAAGAAATTATCTTTGAATTTATCTATAAATTTTTAAAGCCAAATAGCTTGGGATTGACTTTTTTTGTGACTTTTAAGACTTTTATGTCTTTTAGCAATTTTTCTTAATATTTGCCATAGAAACGCGTTTGTATAGAAATATCTTTTCTATATAGTATTAAACAAAAAGCATTTCTTTTTTATGTTTTAAGCTCTCTTTTATGGCTATAGACCTTTATTTTTGTTTGTTGAACAATCGCAGAGTTTTAATCTAAACAGCAAAAAGAAATATCATAAATACAATTTATGGTCTGAGTCAAACCTCTTACATTCTTTCTTTCTTCCTCTCTCTCTCTAAGCATAACTTAGTTGTTAAGCTAAGATTTCTATTAAAGATGCTGGCCACATCTTGACTGGTCATCTACAATAAAAACCCACGTTCAGGGCACGCCCCTTGACTGAATTGGTAAGGTACAATTTCTCTTTGTGGCATAATAAAAAAGGAGAGAATTTTTTTTTTGTTTTTGATTTAATGCTAATTGATTTCCATTTGGTGATCTTGTTGTATTGGTGGGCGTTAGTTATGAAAAGCATAGAGAGAGAGAGAGAGAATGCCCCAAAAGTCGATAAACAATGAAAGTATCTGCAGCCTGCAGGTATTTTCATTAGCTAAGCAAATAAAGTATCTGACACTTGAGCAATCAAACCGTCAACTGTTTGTTTTTGTTTTGTTTGTCTGTCTGCAGAACGAAGCAACAAACGAACAAGCAAGCAAACCAACTTCACTTGGTACCTGGCAAATAAGAAAACTTGATTTGTATCTCCCTAAAGCAATGGACACTGAACTTGAGTTGAAGTAAAGCTCTTGTCTAGTGAAATTACAATGCAATAGCTATGCTAGGTAAAAGTAAATTTTCCAATTTTCCATACTATGGCATTAGATTTGCAATTATTTATGTTAATTTTCCGCAAGAAAATTCAATAGACAAATCTGTGTGTATGTATGTATATACACAGATACTACATAGATGCATGTACATTTCTTAAAGTGTATATAAATTTAGCTCATCTTAAAACCAGACTTAAGACCAAAGCGAATGACCTTAATCAAGGTCTGCTTTGGTCGAGTCTGGCATGGTCTCTGGTCTCTGATCTAACCGCTTTATGGCCAAAGTCAAAGCCAAAGTCGAAGTCAAAGCCGGTTGCAGTTTGACTGCATTTTCTGTTGCTTCTACTGCCTGTTGGTTACGCTCAGTTGCATGCCAAAAACAACAACAACAACCACAGAAATAGCAGCAGCAAAAATTCAAGAAAAAAAACACACAGAAAAATTTATTAGCAACCGCTTTGGTTGTTGTTTTCTTCTCCTAGATGAGCTCTGCGCTCTGTTGGCTTTCAATGTTGGCAAAGATCCTCAATCTCCAATGGCCAAGCCAAGGAAAGTTTTTGCTACTTAATTGTTGTTGTTGTTGTTTCATACCTAATTGCCTACTCCAGCTCATATATTTAATTAAGCCAAAGGCAAAAATCCACATTCTTTGCAGAACAAAGTCTTGTAAATTTTCAAGCGATAAGCCATCTGCAGCAAAAAACAGAAGAAATAGTTGAAATATTTTCTGTTCTGGGCTCTTAACACGCCAAGGGAATATTTCTTCAAAGTGTGGAGTGTTATCTTAGGTCAGTAAACCCAATATATAAGTGAAGGAAGCCGCAGAGAAACAACAAACAATAACAAGAGGAAGATGAAAGAACGACTAATTGAACAATTAAATATAATTAAATCTTAAATAGAACAAACTTATCACTGCGAGAAGAATGAGAGCAAGAAATGCCCCTTTGGCACTAGGAGAATCCGTCAAAGAGGTAAAGAAAAGACAAGTCAAGTTGTTTAGCGACAATTTATTGATTAAATAGGAGACATCTTTCTTCGTCTCTCTCTCTCCCTCACTCTTTCTGGAGGCTATCTATCTTTGTCTACGAAACGAAACTGTGTCAATGTACCCCAGCAGAGACAACAGCAAGTTGCCTGTCGACCAATATGGTCTTAATGGTCTGTGACAAGTTCAAAAGCAAAGCTGGTATAAATGTTGAGAACCGGCTTTGGTTTTATATATTAGCCAGATATAGCTTGGCAGCTAGTCAGCCAGCCGGCCAGTCCGTTGGCCAGTCATTCATTCAGTCACTCAGTCAGTCGTGGTAACTTTTTATTAGGCTATATCTAACTGCGTGCCAAATAGAAATGGGTGAAGTGTCTCTCTTTCTATACACACAAGCCCACTTTTACACACACACACACAAAAGCATACTTGGTGTGCGTGGGCCAGTCCATGCCTATACGTACGTGAGTGTGTGTGTGTGTGTGTGCGTGCCAGCTAACTGCGTCTCTTTAACGGCACTTGACTTCCAGTTTTTCTTTTCTTCTATCTTTTTGTTAAAGTTTTTTTTATGGTAGTTTTGGCTAGTTTATGATTGAAAAAATATCAATTACTTTCAATTCAAGTTTGTTGCCTAAGTCTTTTGTTTTTAGTTGGCCCAAATGGCCAATGGAAAATCAAACAAAGAATGCTTAACCGTTAGCAAACTTATGAAACTCGACTTAAAATCTTTAATTATTACTTTTTCTGAACTTTATTTGAAATGTAGAAAAAGAAAAAAAAATAATAGCGAGAAAATAGTAAATAATAAAACAAGAAGAACCGTTTTTAAGTAACGTTGGAATTAAAACTGTGAAGGCAATAATATATAAATTAAAAATGATTATTTTAAATAAAAAAACGTTACTAAACATATTGTTCTATAGAGCGACAATGGGTATTAGTTGTAAATATCTATAATTGAATTGATATCCATGAGAGAAAAATGATTTGAAATCATTTTTCCAAGCACAAAGTTCAAGAATAACATTGGCCCTAACATTTTTACGCATTTTTTGAATTTTTCTGTCAACTCGCTGGCTTTGTTTATGATTTTGTTAATAACTTAACATATTTAACTTAAGTTTTTTGTGAAAACAAACTTTTAAAATACAGCAATCGTAAGCTTAAGGCCTTAATTACCATAGCTTAACCTTTCAAAATTAAGCGACATTTGTAATTTTGCTCTAATAACTTATCAATAATAATAAAAACAACAATCACACTTCAATCCTTGTTTCATAAATCTTTAAAAACAGCCATTATAACTTTATATAAATATGCTATAATTTGTTTTTTTGGGTTGAGATAGGGATACTAGAAAGGTTTATTATTGTTTAGTGTATGATTTACTTTTAAACTATCAATTAAGCACTAGAAACCATGGCCATCGGCTAAGACAATACATTAACCTGGAATTCTCATCCCGAATCCTAGTTCTTCACTTAAGCTTATGACTTTGCCATTTATATAACTCATCTACCAAGGACTACAGGTATAAACTATTTTTATAGAGTATTTTGTATAGTAATTTCGCTTTTTATACAATTTTTTCTAAAGAGATCGCACTTAAGGAAGGTAAGGTTTTTTCTTGAATAAAGATTAACCATTTTTTCGAAGATTATTGATTGTTCCTATATCTTATTTTGAAATCTATATTAATTGATTAAAATGATTTACATACAAACAAATAAATATTTCTGTGTATGTAAAATTTTAAAGAGAAAAGTTATATCAGGTTATTGCCTTTACTTCTTAGCAATTCCAATAAAATCCCTTATGAAATAATTAACAGTATTTCTTTACAAAAACATTGTTGATTTTACAAATGAAAACAAAATGAATGACTATTTCGTTTAAGGTTGGGCTTTTTTATATTGTTTATTTAAATTTTGTATTGTGCTATAGGATCATCAAAAGTTAAATCATCATATCGATTTATGTCTTTGAATAAACAGTGTAAAATTTCGTTTGCAACAAAAAAAACCTAAAAGATATGGCAACTTTTAACCGGTTTGCAGCAAATATCTCCAAATTTCATTGATGGACCGCCATTGATGTCCGAGAGTTCCTCTCTACCTAAGTTGCAGCTTCATTTGGCCCGAGGACAAACACATATTTTTTGCTTGCGTTGAGAACGTAACGAACTTGGCCAAAAAAATGGAGAAAAAAAAATAAATTGTGGGTTCGGATAACTCTGTTTGGCAATGGGATGGATGCTGTTGTGCCTGTCTGATTGCCTCGCTGTGTGTGTGTGTGTGTCTGTCTGACTGTCTGTCTGCCTGTTGTGTGTGTCGTTATTGGGTGTGTGTCTGTTCATGCTGCCTGGGCTTACAACTTTCGTTGTGCTGAATTTCATTGTACAATTTTTGTTGTAGGAACTTGACTTCGGTTTGGACTGATGGGAAAGGGAAAGTACGACAAGATGCCCAGTGTATGCAGTTATTGATATGGCCAACAAAATCGAGATCAAGCTGTGTAAGCGCACACACACTCACACATACGCACACATATGAGTCTAATTGATTGAGCGGCAAAGAAAAGAAAGAGAAAGATCTTAAGCCTCAGCTTGAAAGTAAAGGGTGGAGAAACGTTTAAGTTAATTGAATACAAGCAACGATGATTACGCTCATGAAATGTCAATTTCATTCAAAATATAACAAATCTATAAAGAAAAGAATATTTTCTTCATTAGTTAAGTAAAGGAGGGGAATAATCTCTCTAGGCTAATGCCTATTCATATATGCATTTTAATTAAAAATAGAAGAACAGCTCATCAACTGTAACCGTTTAATTGCTAGTCGACTCGTCGACTCTTCTCTTCCGCACCCACAAGCTGACTGAGTGGAATCAATTAAAGCTAACTGCACTATTTACTAGGCCAAATACAGCAACAACTGAAAAACCTTTCATGCAGTTAATAAGCCTCATTAACATAAAAGCCATGTTAAAGTTCCATAAGAATGCAAAGCAACTACAATGTGAGTGTGGCTGTTTCATGAAATTAGGTAAAGTGAAAATTATTTTCTTTAATTAAACTAAATGAAAGAAGTCATAAGCAAAATAGACAAACAACCAGCCAATTGAGAAAAATCCAAAACCAATGCCAAGTAAAAACCGTTTCATTTAACGGCTTTTTGGGACTTTCCAAATATTAACGGCCAAACAAAAAATAAATAAGAATTGTAATTCGTTTCGGGAAAAACTGTCGCTGAGTTTATAGAAATCATGATGAGTTATCTTTTTTCCCCCTCCTTTCGAAGAAATTGGGGGGAAAAATCAATAATCTTAAGTGGCACAAACATTCATCATTCTCTCTCACAGCTGAAAGCAAAAGGTTTCTATCTCTAAGGTCTAAGCCAACATTTGACATTTTACAACAAAACAAAAACAAAAACCAATAATAAATATTTTTAACCCCAACCTGTTGCATTTTCATTTTGCTTTTTCTTTGATACGTTTCGTTACGGCCTAAGCTGATTAAATTTTCAGATTACACTTGGCATTTTGGCACATTTCTGTTACATGGCCCACTTGCAGTCTCAAACCCAGGCCCAGACACACAGAGAGCGACCGAGACAGCAGTTAGACAGAAAGAGAGAGAAGAAGAATAACCGAAAAAACCTGAAGAAAAAAGGTGCCGCTTTTGCTGTTGCTGTCTGCCACTTTGCTTGCAGCCTCCAAAAGAATTTATCGCTCAGCTTTTTATTGGGTCAACCAGCAGGTTCGTTCGCTTGGTTAGGTTTCAGTTTTGAGTTTTGAGATATCTTTTTTCTTCTTTTTTTGGGAATTCTTGGTGGGCCCAATCCACCAGTTGACGCAATTAATTAAAATTCTTCATCTTTATAAGGAGAAACAGGTGTGTGATTTTGGTTTCATGATAAACAAAATAAATGAAGTTTTTTTGAAAAAATATGAAAAAATAAATATGAATCAACCAAATTTGTGATGGATTAGGTAAAAGGAAAATTTCAGAAATTAAGTGGGGTTTTTTTTAAGAAGAATAGTTTATATAATTCTTATTTTTTGTGTCAACAATTATTTAAAAATTTGTGAACAACTTTTGTAAGAGGAACTATAAGAGTGTCTCTTAGACAAAATAGAATTAATTTAAAAACTTTGTGTTAAAAACTCTTGGGCTTTACGATAAAATTACAAGTTTAACGTGATCAGACTAGAGAATAAATGGATCGGGTCCAACACACATTCAAGACAATCTGAATAGCAGAAAAACAGAGTATGTAGAGGAAAAGATAACAAAGATACCAAGATACCAATGTGATGTTGAATTAATGTTGTCCAGCATACTTTTTTTTTTGAATAAGTTCTTTAAGTAGTGAAAATTTACTCTTTCCCACCAATATGTGAAAGATTTGGCAGAAAGATCTTGCTGTACATCCACCAAAATTCCAACTACAGCAAGAAGTGAGCCTTCGGACCTTTCGGATGCGTCGGATTAGAGGACGTCTACCAATTTTACGCACCTCAATATAGCCGAAGAGCGTTATAAGTTTTGGTGAGCAGCCTCTTCGGAATAGGAAGCGAAGTTTGAAAGTAAATTTTTACTATTCGTAAGTACGTTGTACATACATAGATGTGCTCATTAAGATTGGCCAAAGTATACTGCTAATCATGATACAATACATCAAGCAAGAAAAACAGTAAGGTACCAAAACAAAGTATGCTTTTGTTTATACTTTTTGTACTTGTACTTATTACTTCATTAATTTAACAAAAATTTAACAATTAAAAACCAGCCTGCTTGATAATAAAAAGGAATCACAATCACAGTTCCATCAGTAGTTCAATAGGATTGTTGAGAAAGTTGAAATATAACTGGTCCATAAAGTCCTTGAACCCTTAAACCGTATAAGCATAGGTGAGTCAATCAAACTGACTTAAAGTCTTCTAAATTACAGTTTGGAAACGATTGAAAACAATTGACTTTAATGTAATTATTTCCAATTTGCAATTATTTGCGAAGCTGTTTAAAATACGGGCTGGAAAATAGGCTATCTTGGTTTTTTTTTCCCCTATTTGATTAATTTTATTTCATGAATATTATAAGAATATGATATGAATATTATATGAATATTAACTTTGAATATTATTATGTGAATATTATAAATTATAAATTAACATCACGAAAGAGCGAAAACACGACCGGCTTCGGTTAGTGACAGTAAATGAAATGTTAAAAATCATTTTATGTTATAAATTAAGAAAAATGATTTGATTTTCTAACGAACTACTACATAAACACAATAGTTTGCACATCTTGTAAATGTTGTTCTAAATTTTTTTGTTGGAAAAGTCACGAAAAAGTTCTAAGTTTTAAATAATTTGATCGAAAGCGAAGAAATGCAGGTTACCATTAACTTAAGGAATCTTGAAGTACAAGTTAATTCTACAATAATCCTGAATATTTTATGTTAATTCAATTCAAACCCATTCTGTTAATTTGAGCACGTTTAATTGTCCTCTTTAATCAAATAACAATTTGCATTTTCTTTACAATTAATTTCTTATATAATAGCTACAAAGTTAATTGTAGTTTTGTCAATGCAAAAGTTATATGGGTACACATATAAATTAACTTCAATTTACGCATGTCACGCACTTTATAGGTAAGTCTGCCACAATAAAAGAAAGACAACAACAACAACAAAATAAAAATAAAAAACCCAAAGCCAAAGACCCCGCTTTGGCCCAATGTATCCGGGCTGTGGCTATGAATAATCACACACATTACACAATTGAGCGACGAACGACGCAAACCAAAAATGAACTCGAGGCCAATGAATGATTCATTTAAAGAAACGACGAGATGAACTACATTTCATCATCATTAGCTTTCAAATCATGCAGCATTCACTCATACGGAGATATGACCAAAAAAAATGCTGATATTAACTAGGTCAATCCCCTATTTGTATAGGCAAATTCTGGCTAGACAATTGGCCACAATTGTGCTGGCTGCCTTATCATTTACCCTGTCACGGGAAACTTCGCACTTCATTAAGTTGGCAAGCGGTATAATGGCATACTTTTCTTTTACGATTTCGACTCGGAGTCGGAGTCGGACTCGGAGTTCGAGTACCCTATGCATTCTTAGTAACGCCTAATAAATTATGCAGCAAACGCAAGCTTTCTAAAAAAAACAAAAAATAACGAACCAACATAAAAAACAGCAGCATACGTGAAAAACTTTTGGAGCATCTTCTCATGTACAAAGTAAAGAAAGTGTCTATACAAAAATCTCTTGTATATATATGCATGAAAAACATCATCAAATGTGGTTCCTTTACAATTAAAAAGTCTTTCTCCTCTGCCTCCTACAACCACTCCTCTTCCTCCAATTATAACCACATCTGGCCTCTAACTTTAGAGACTGTGAAAGTTTTTTTTTTTTTTTTTACTTTTTTATGTTTTGTCCTCGGCTTAAAATCCTCACAATTTGTTGGGTTTAATACCCTATTCAAAGGAGTACGTTAATTTGCTTAAAGATGAAGCTAAAAGTCTTAAGACAATCTACGTATAAACATATGTATTTGCTTTAGCAAAAACATAATAAACTTTGTTAATTAAAGCTAAAATTAAGTTCTTTGGCTTAAGAACTTTAATTGTTTGGACATCTTAAAGCTGTAAATATTGTTGTCTAGAAATTGATTTTATTCTCCGTGTTTCCTTTGCAGTATTGTAGAAAAAATATTCCAAATGGTTAAGGAAAATTGTTCTACTATTTTAGAATAATTTTCTTTAAATATTAAACAAAAGCAAATCTCACACAATCTGAGCTTATGTGGAAAGAACACATGAAAAATCTAAAGAAAATGTCTTTTTAAATAAAATCAACACTTAGAAAAATAAAAAAAATAGTTGTTAAAAAATTGTAGCTTACATTTCTTTCAGGGAGGGGAAGAGTTATAAAAAGTCTAATTAATGGAATTTCTTTTAAAACTTGGTACTCCTCTCAGCTTTATTTATCTTCTCAGCTTTATTGGCCAAGTTCTAATAGATACTTTAGTCTGAATCTGAGGATTTACTTGCAGAAGTTATATTAGGAACTTCTCTAATCGATTCGTCCAAGTTAAGCCCTACTAATGAGAAGCTTAATATATTATTTAAATAGAGATAAGCAGTTGAATTTGTCAGTTGTCTAGAGTATAAAGCTTTAAAAAGTTGGATTAATATAATATACTTTTCTCATGATTTCTCTCATGTATTCTAGAGTATAAGAACTTCGATTTTGTTACTGCAGAAAGGGTATTTAGCCCATCCCCCGTTTCTTTTTTTAGGTGTCTTTGTCATTTTTCTTATTTTTTTGTTTACTTACCCGTGGTTTGAACCAACGCAAAAATGGCCAACAACAAAAATGCTGTCAAATGCTGACTTCTTGGCATTCTATTGTTGCCACCTTTACTCGATTTCGACGGCTGCTGGTATTGTTGTTGTTGTCGTGGTTGCTGTTGGTTATCTTTCTTGTTAAATGTAAAATTTTGTGGCTTTCGTCGCATTTTTGCATAAATTGTTTTGCTTGGATTTAAATTTGTATTGGATTTTGTTTAAGTTGTTTTTACAGCTTTGAACTTTGGCGTGGCATGTTTTTATTTTCTGTGCTGATTTTGTTTTCTGCAAAAAAAAAGAGAAATAGAAGAGAAAAAAAAATTAAAAATATTGAATTTGTTTCTGGCTTTTGTCTATGACTAGCAACTTTACTTAGGTAACTTCGTAGGCAAGCAAATTCGTGGGAATAAGCAGTCATAACTCTAAGTAGATGTCGTTGAAATAGTTGTCTCTTTTTTCTTTTATGGGGATCACAAGTCATTAAAAAGCCAAACACCTTCAAATGAAAGGGGCATTGCATCATCAAAAGACTAACAAGAATGGATTTGGTATAAACAACAACAAAAATAACATATAAAAAAGAATGTTTAAACTTAAAATCTCTATTTTTGGTAGGCATTTAGTTACATAAAATGGGAAATCATAACTGAATCTGATAATTGAAATGCTAATTTTGATGAATGTTTGTTCAATTTGTTAAAAGGGGGGAAAGTTTTAAGCACTTTTTTTTTTGTATCTTCCACGAGGTGTTAAGAAAGGAGAGAAGAAGAAAAATAAGAGAAAGAAAAGTGAAACTTGAACAATAAACAACTGATAGCAAAAGATATTAAGATATATATCAAAATACCTTTTAACCTTCAATCGGTTATCCAATAAACGAATTGTTCAATCATTAAAGAAACTAAAATGCTTAACCACAATTGTTTCAATTGGAAAGTGAAAGCCCCCGCCCCCTAAAAACAAAACAGAGATGAAAACCTTAAGGTTCACTCTATGACTAAAGACTCGACGACTCTGACTGTATGAGTGATTCAGTTATCATAGAGGGCAACAGATTTGGAACCTTGAAAATTTGCCTAAGAAAAACCTCAGGCCAGGTGAAATAGAAAGTTGTATATTTTGTTTATTGTGCTTGGTTTTGGCTTGGTTTTTTTTCATTTTCTTTTTTTTTTTTTTAATAACAAGCAGAGCAATTTTCCTTTGCTGTTTGTTTAAGCCATGTCATTATGTGTGTGTGTGTGTGTGTATGTTGATGTTCCAATGGTTGAATCGACCCCCACGCAGGAGACGAAAACGTAGACGACTGGTTGCCTTTTTTCACCATTTCTTTTACATTTTATTTTCATCAAGTTTTTTCTTTTTTTTTGCTTTCTTTTGGGCCCTTTTTCAACACTCATTTTTCAACGGAAGTGTTGCAGTTGGTAATTATTTCTTGTTGTTGTTTTTCTTCTTCTTTTCTTTATTTTGGGGTCTCTTGTTAAATGACTCATGGGATTTGGTTGCGTAACCATTAAAAGCCGGGTGAATGTGGCCAAAGTAATAAAGAGCAGATGAAAGAGCAAAAGATTATGAATACTGCAGCTGAACTGCTGATATATAAGTATATATATATATATATATATATATATGAATACAAGCATTTAGATGGATTTTTTTTTTGGCAGATTGTGTAATCTTCTGACGGGGAAAAGGCTTTCATGTTTTCACCAAATCTTGTCTGATGGAAGCGATTATACTGATTAATTACTATACTATTAGCAAATGTTTATTATATTAGTCTTATGAAATGATTCGTGCTAATCAATGCTTTGGGAAAGAATTCAGTTATGGGTTTTAGCTTATTTATCTCAAAAGTGAAAGATTTAACTACTATAAAATAGTTTATTCATAGTTAATCTATTGTTCTTTATTATGTAAATGTCTTAAATATATTTAAAGGTTCATTGACGATGATTTTTGTTAAATTCTTTCAAATTTCTTGGAAAAATTTTATAATATTAACTTCTAAAATCTATCAATAATAATTCTTGTCAGATAATTTGATGTTTACTATGCAAATGAGATCTTAGTTTAATTTTATTTCTTTAAAATTTATTACTAATCGAAAACATGTTCTCATTTTGATAAAACAAAAAAAATTTTGTAAATTTCTGCGTTGATTATTATGAAATATTTTCAGGCTTAAGGTTTAGTGAATCGATATAAAAACTAGAAAAAAGGGAAACAAAAATTATTTATTTTAAAATTTCCTTTGACAGAAAGCCAAAAGTTTTGGAGAAATACGTTTTTTTTTTAAGATTTTAGAAGTAAATTTCAAAAGTTTACAGAAATTTTTTAATGATATAACGATTAAAAATATTTGTAATAAATCTTTTTAAATTCTAAAAAATCAATGTTTTAGCTTAATTTTTGTTTAGTCGCAAAAATCAAACAAATAATTTTTGTTTAATTTATATTTAAATGTTATTTATTTGGCACTTTTAAGGACTTTTTCTAAATCTAAATAAAATTCGAATAAATAATTCTATTAAATATTTAAATTTTTGACAGTTAGATAAGATAAATAAACGATTTTTATGTAATTTTCTATAAAGTTCCAAATTTTCAAAAACTACACCTAAAAAACAAAAGACTTAAGACACAAACTTGTTTGAAACTCACCTTAATAAAAACGGCAATCTGTATTATGTTGATTGATTGAGGTTTTTTGCGTTATTTTCGTTATTTTCTATTACATTTTATACACACACTCAAAAAATTTCACCAAAAAACTGCAAAGTCCCAAAAAAATAAAAAATAAAACTAAAAAATTAGGAGAAAGAAACGAAAAATGTTTGTAGACGGAAGCTGCCAAACTTGACAGCCGTGGAAAAAATGCGGTTTTGAAGGAACTTAAAGATTTAAATTTAACACAAAAAAAATGCCAAGTCAAACTTGACAGTGAGAGGCTGGCTAGTCGGTCAGACTAAGAGCGAGAGAGCGAGAGCGAGAGGGGAGGTAAAACAAATGATGGCTTGTGTGTAGTGCAGCTGCCATCTAACAAGTAAGAAGCAAACAGAAAATTGGCACAAAACGCTATCAAAATGGCACAAGTAACAGTAGAAAATGCTGGAGCTACAGTTGAAGTTGAAGCTGAAGCTGGAGGAGTTGGTGGAACATTTTAGAGTCGGTGACCACACTAAAAGTGATCCATTCTGATTTGCGTAGGCTCCTTGTTGTAACCCAAGAGTCAGCAGCAGCAGCAGGTGGCAGCATTGATCATGATCCGGTTTCCCTTTTCAAATTTTTCTTTCTTTGTTTTTTTCTTCTTTTTTTTGCAATTTTAATTAACTTTTATAGTTTGTTTGCATATTTTTTAATTAACAGTGAAAATTGTGAAGACAAAATACACAAATTATGTTACAAAAAAACGGGCAAAAAACAAAAACAAAACACAAACGAATTTGCAAACAAATTTCACACACACATTCACAACAATAATGGTAAAGTCTGCGTTGTTGTTGTGTGTGTGTGTGACGGTTGAAGGGGATGGTGGCAAAAGGTAGCGCGCGCAAAAAAAAAAGAAAGTTTTTTTCGTTGATTTTGTTGTTGTTATTTTTGTTGTTTCTTTCTTTTCTACACATACACAGAGATATCCACCGCATAGATATGTATATCATTCATACGTTTACATATTTGCCTTTTGCGGCATTTCTATAGACGAACACACACACATGTGGAAAATTGAGCTTCAGCTTATGAGCTCGTTTTAGTTATTCACTTTTCATAGATTAAGGCGCACACACAGACACACTTTAAGATACTCAGATACAAATAGAGATGCAGATACAGAAATACGCACACAGAGGTAAAACGCATAAACGCGAGAGCGGCTTCTTCTTTATTGGCTTCGTTCACTTCGTTCGTTGGCCACGTCTTGATACAGAACCCGTCAACAGGTGTTTCCCGTTCGAATGTTCACAAGCAACTGAGCTCAGCGAGGTGAAGACCCAAACCAAGCAGATTGTTGGATCTTGGCTAACTGAAGAAAGTGGTAAAAGGAACGGGTAAGACGATTTTTTCAAAAAGGTTGTAAAATCCCTTTGAAAAAATAAATATTTAAACTCATTATTAAGGAAAGAAATGTTTAGTTGAGTATTTCAACATGAATAAGTGATCTAAATACAGATAATCAAGGAAATATATTTTATTTTTATACTTTATGTTCTAAGGATCAGCATAAAAAATATTTAAAATTACTTATTCACACTAAATTGAATAAGTTAACGGTTTAAAATTTAAACTTGAAGTAATTATAATTTACTAATGTTAGTAATTCATATTATAAAACTTTTTAAAACTTAACTTTTCATAAGAGATTACTTGTATAAATGGATTATGATTTGTTTACTTAAATTTAATACCATCAAATACTCTAAAATTATAATAAAATTAATAGGCAAAATTCCATTTTCAATGAGGATTACTTAAATTTAATACCATCAAAAACCCTAAAATTACAATACAATTTCTTATTTATCTTATATTTATGAAGAAAATTGGAAATTTTGTCAAAATATCATCAATTTCTCAGATAAGATTTCTGTTTCATAAGAATTTGTTAGCATTTAAATGTCTTAATTATTAAAAGGAAACGTTTTAAAAAGAAACTTTTTGAAGAGTTAATAAACTACTAAATTTGTATTTTTGATTACCATAGAAAAATGAAAAAATAATTTTGTTTGTTTTATGAATTTTTATTTTTGATCAATATAAAATAATTATATTTGTGTTGTAACATATATTAATAATATGTATAAGTTACAAATAAAAAATACTTTTGATTACTCTTTCATTCATCAAATAAAACGATTTTTTTGATTTATATTAAAAAATCAGAAAATCTAACAATTACGGTCCTTGTTAAACAATTCATTTTAATTAAGTTGAATTACTGACTAAAACTCTTTAAGCAAATTTTTTTATTTGTTGTTGAATTACTGACTAAAATTCTTCAATCAATCATTTTTCTGAACTAAGCCGCAGAAAAAACTGAATATTTCTTAATAACCAAATTAAAATACAAATCCTATACAAAATTCAAAACGAATTATTTTATTTTGTAGTTACCAGTTTTATCTTTATCTGAATTAGCTCAAAAACAACGATTATTAAGGATTAAATTTCAATAATAAACATAAAGAAAAACATATATTATATTTAAAATATAAAAGAAATATATATAGAAATATTTATATTTATATATATAGAAAATTAATTTTAAGATAACTTTTTGTAAGACAATTATAATCGACACTTTTATGGAGAAAAAGTTATTACATAACAAGCACAAAATATTAAGGTTCAAACTTCTATGTTTACTTTGAAACAGATTTTCAATGAGTTATAAACTATACAAATTTACTAAACCAATAACTTTTAACTACTATTATGGAGAAAAAAAAATCTATTTCTATACTATAGATCCTTGATTGTAGTTTAAAACATTATTAACATTACAAAAATACTTTACGTCGCTTCATTCTCTCATAAAATAAAGTTTCGTGGAATTCCATTTGTTGTGGTTAGAGTATCTAAAAGTCAATGTTATTGTTTCTTGAATTTGCTTATTTCTTAACTTGTTTTGTCTCAGCTTATTCCCGGTTTTCGTGGTGGTGAGTTTCGCATGGTAAATATATTTCCATTACTCGATTCCCCACGGCGCCCATTAAGTATCCAACAAGTTCGACAGTTGCCATTTGAAAGGAAGCAATAACAATTGAAAGTGGCAATAAAAGGAGAAGAAAAAAACTGAAAACCAAGATCAAGATGAAGATTCTTTAGCGGCCCATGGTTTGCCAAATGAGGCTTGGTATGGGTGGACACGGTAGATGACGGTTGTTTCGGCTTTGTCTAACGATCTTGAGGCTGGACTCCAATCAGCAATGTTTAGCAATTACCATGTAAATTGCAAACGCACGAAGAGAAGCCGCAAAAGCAATTGAAAATGAAATTGTTTAAGGCAGGATGGATTCCGATTTTTTTCCACGAATCTACAATTTCAACGAGCACCCCCAAAAACAACGGCAGCAGCATCATCTATCCGCTTATCTGTACCCATCCATCATTATGATCATCTGCAACTTTAATCACGCATTCGGCATTCGTTTTTGATGTCACCTCATTTGGCAGCCAAGCGCCGCCGCCAAGTGTTGAAAGAGAATCGAACAGCAAGAAGAGCTCCAACTCCAACTTCAGTTATCTCCGGCTCATGCCACAAAACCATGCCCCATGACCAGTGAAATTGTGTTTACTTCTTCATTTTTTTTCTCTCCCTCTTCTTCTTCTTCGCTTGCTCTTTTTTTCACACTTTTGCTTGGAATCAATCCTCAATTGTTTGGCAACTCCATCATGACCATTAATTGAGCACGGCCCGTCGGCTTTAATAGTTCCTAAGCACTTGGGGTATTAATGTCAGTGGAAATCAAGAAGCAGCGGTAAATTCATCCATATGATGCTTCCATTCTGTTATTTTTTTTTTCTTTTTCTTGTTTTGTTAAACTTTTATTTTACTTTTTATTGAATTAAATATGAACATAGATAATAATTTATAGCAAAAAATTCAAAGAGGCAAAACGTATATTAAAAATATCTAATATTTTGGCAACTCGGAATATCGCGGCGGTGTGGACCACAGCACACTGGAATTACGTTTCAGGTGACTGGGATCAATGTTGGGGAAAATTAACTTCAAATCAGGTGTAGTGGGTGCCACCGAAAAGAAGCTATCGATGACATCGGTAGGCGCATGGCTTTGCATTTTGATTGCTTCTCCCCGTATATGACCTGCAAAGAAATAAACAAAACGTTTTTATTTTAGAAACAATATCTTCTAGAAGTTGGTATAATAGGATCATAGAGTAGGACTACGATTAGTCGAGACGGTCTGGACCAAACCCCTACAAATTTTATAACTTCATATCTTTAAATCAATCAACAATCAAATATTTACAACAAATTAACAAATAAATTCAATCAATAGTTAGAAGTAATTATCCAATGTTGTTAAAACAAAATTTTCTTTTGTGGATTCGATAAATTGAAACTTTATCATGATTTATTAACTCATTAGGCTTAAAGTTTTCAAGAAAAATTAATAATGTTTTATATTATTTATGAAAAGATATTTTTGAAGCTGCTTTGCTATTTTAGAAAGAAAATTTTGTTTGCCATCTTGGATAATAAAAGATCACAGTTAACAGAGACAAGGGACCAAACAGGGACAGGGGATTTTATGGGCCCCGCGCAGAAATGAGATTTTTGATCACTGAAAGGTGAATTCAATGTTGTATGATTACATTAAAATACAGTTCTAGGCAAAATATAACAAAAATTTAATTTCAAAAATTCCTCTAAACTCTTAACTTTGCAAATCTGTAAATTTGCTAAATGTTAACTAAAGTGATATCAATTTTGAAATTTTTATTTAAAATGGGTTGGAATAATGTTTGGGTGGAACGGACAATCAGAAATAAGAGTTCGTCTCAATGAAATATTTAATACATAAAAAAGCTTAACAGACTCGTTTTGTTATAACCCATTTAAGCTACACATCATCAAATGATGAATCTTTAGGTAATATTGAGACAACATTTTAAAATAGTTTAACGATGATTTAAACAAAATCAATTAAGCCAAGAACTGAGCTATTTTCTACTAGGAAAATTTACATGTATTGTCTTTATGGTAAACTCTTATGAATTTAGTCAGAAATGCGGTCTGTTCACCAAACAGACCGCACTAATGCTTGGGTTTAAACATAAATAATTGGTATTGAAGAAATCGAGCTTAAGAAAATAAATTGTTAAGAAATATAAAATAGAAGGATTTTTTATACATAGATAGCTAACTAGGAATTGCTAACTTCTAACTGAGAAAGAACTAGTCCTGAGTCTAAAATATCACAAAAATAACATAATTTTCATGGGAAATCCACAAAAAACTACTTTAAGAAGATTCTCACATGAAAAATTCGAATCAAAACCAATTAGAATTATTTAAAAGTTGAAATTAGTTACCAATGGCAAAGAATTGTCAACTTACTTCGACTCCATAAGGGTGCTGGTGGTCGCTTGTATGTGACCTTTTCCTCATCATCTGTGGAGTCATCCTCGTGCAGCATTTCCCATGTGAACTTATTTTTCGGTGGTGGCGGTAACATTTGCTTGGCTTTTGCATTCAATTGCTGCAGTTTTTGCTGTTCCAACTCCCTTAACTTGGCCTTCTTGGCGGATTCGGCTTCCTCTAGCAAACGCATTTTACGCTGTTGCTCCTCCATTTCTTGTCGCCGCTTCTCGTCCAATTTTTCCTTCTCCTGCTGTTTCTTAATTCGCTTCTCCTCACGTTCTTTCGCCAGTTTGGCCATGCGTTCGGCTCGCTCTCGCTCCTTGGCCTCGCGTTGCTGGGCCGCCTGAAGATGCTTTTGTTCGCGTTGCTTTTTGCGCTCTTCGGCCAATTGATGCAGACCCTTGCGGAAATCATCGCCGCTGTTCTCTCGGCTTAAAGTCTTTGTGGATGTGGAATTAGTGGTCTTAAGATTGGTACCAGTCGCTGTCTTTGTTAATGTGCCGGCCTTGGAAGCACTCATTGGAGCCTTTTTGGGTTGAGCCGAATTAATGGGCAACACCGAGGAACTCTGAGTTGGCGTAAAGAATCGTCCAACAGTGGGTGCTGGCAATTTTCCTACTTTTGGTGTATTACTCGATCCTGGAGTGTTCTATAAAAAAGAAGAGAAATCGGAATTATATAGAAAATATAGAAAACGAAACTCTCTGAATAATCATAAAATTGATTACAATATTTTCCCAAAGCCGCTTCTTTGAATTGAACTTTTTACACTAGTTAAGTAATTTTACTATAGGTCAAATAATAATAAAAGCTCTGAAAGTAAGTTATCGTAAATTTGGGTTTCTTGGCCACCAAAAAACGATATTTTGAACTGAAACAAGATATTTTTAGCATGTTAATAGGTTAATAGAGCAAAATATTACGACCTAATCTAGCATTTAATAGTATTTCCGATCAGAAATGAACTTTTTCCAACCCCTGTTCTGATTAAGTGAGCTCGTCCTCAAATCATAAATGACTCCTTTTTAGGGAGAAAATGATACCCTAGCCACGACTCGTTTTGATGAGTTGCTTATAACCTCTTCATTTGATAACATTTGACTCCCTTTTCAGTAATTTTTCTAATAACAAACGATAACTTTCATTTATAAAGCGTGGGCGACTCATTTTCGAATCATATTTTTTATCTACTCATTCTAAAATTATATCCGTTTTAGAGTCATATTTAGATTAAGAGCGCTTCTTGTTCTTAATAAAGTAAGAAAATAAAACCATTTTAGTCAACAAAGGGGCTCAAAGTAGACTAATCAATGTGATATCTGCCAAATCAAACACTGGGTTGGACTTAAGTTCTTAATAATACGACCGAGTCCATTATGTTGACTGCAGAAGGTAACTGAAAAGAAACGAATGCTCCGAGAAAATAGAGAAAACCCGCCTTAGTTTTCCAGACTTAAACAACTGGGAAACAACTATTAAGTCCATCAAAAATTCAGATAAAAGAGATCCAGAACGTTACTTGAATGATTTAGCGTCTCACAGTATTCTACTGCTGCGTTTCACAACAAATTTTGGGATACTTTCAGATGATGACTTACAATTTCCTTGATCCGCTTGGGACGCAAATTATTTTGAGCAATTGCCACCTGTTCGAAAGCCTCCACTCGCATCTTCACTGGACTCTGCATTAGGGGACTGTATTGAAGAAAATAATTTCAATTAATATTACCGAAGGCTAGCGAAGATAAAAAACCAATATTCATTCTGCTTACTTGAACAACTCATGTGGCCGTGTGGGCATTTTGAGTGCTTTCAATGTGCTGGCACTGCTGATCAATTTGGTGACGACTGTTGCCACTGGCAATGGTTCCTCAACAGAATTATCCTCGGTCATCAGACTATCGTGTCTTGGTGCTTCTGGTAGACTAACATCTCGAGCTGTTTCCATTGACTCCTCTTGTTCGCCAGAGTTCACTTGGAATGTGGCATCGTTGGCTTCTGGCTGACCACTCAATACGACAGTAGCGTCTGCCGGTGGAACGGTACTGGTTGGAGCTGGTCCCAGGACCACAGTTTCATTGGATGGCGCCTCGAGAGCATCTTTATAGATGGAACGATTCTGATTGTCGACACGTGGACGTGTTTCGGTACTATTTTTTCGTGTACGCGATGATATTGGTGATCCTTGATCCAGTATACTGAAACGCTCCACTTTGATGGGACGATGGTTGGCGGCTTTTTTCTTTGTTTTCTTTGTAGGCTCATCAGTGGTCTTGGAGAGGACTGTGTCATCCGTTTGTCTGGTAGTTTCTGCCTCCAGGGCAACAGTGGAATTGCCTGTGGATTTTTGCATATCGACGCTAAGCTTTTCACGTTTAATTTCCACTCGAAGATTCCTTGTCCTGTTACCGAATTCCGACTCCACTGAAGACTTGTTTACTGTAGACGTGTCCACCGAAGACTTCTCAGCCGTTGTAGTGTCAACTGAAGAGTCGGGAACCGGAGCTGGATCAGAATTAGGCGCTTCCTTTTCAATTGTAGTGGTCTTATTTCTACTGCTTGTTGAGCTATTGAACTGAGAGGCACGCTGTTCGCTTTCCACTTTAACCTTTACCAGCTCCTCTTGACTGGGTCGACGCAGTTTTTGCTTAATGCTCGGCTCTTTAAGATTCTTTTCAGATTTCAGTTTGGCTGCCCGCTGAGGTCGTCCCGTCGTGTTCATGGTGGAATCTGCCAAAGTTGGTGCTGGTGGTGGAGGCATTAGCGAAGCTGTACTATTAAGATTTTCCTCTGCCTCAGCCACGGCCAAGAGCTGGGAATTGCTCATGCGCGCACTCTGGCGCACACTGTATTCCGATGGAGCATCAGTCTCTGCATAAATCATAATTTATTATCACTTTTTAGTGGAATTTGTTAGAAAATTGCTTTACTCACCACTTTCATGCTCGTTTTCCGATAGTGAAGTCAGACGCTTGGGACGCTTCTTGGCTTGTTGCGGCGTCACAGAACTGTTTCCGCTTATTGCAGGAGCAGCTGCTTGGGATGTGGCTTTGCCATTCTCGCCAGAACTTGGAGTTCCACCATTTAAAAGGTCTGATAGTTCGCTCATTTGTTTCTGCAATAATAAAACCAAGCGTTTATAATCCTTTCTTGTCTCTGCCTACCCCGCCCCCCAACCAACCGCTTTACACTCACTTTGTATAGTGTATCCAAATTCAACTGATACTCCATCACCGAGTTCAATATTTCCATTAAATCCTCCATTTTCTCACACACCCACATGCACAATCCAACCAAACACAAAAAAAAATGCACAAAATTTATCAAATTCCAATATTTGTCACGGAATTTTCATCCGTTTATTTCAAATGGCGGCAATGCAGACGCGCGTATGTATTGAAGCCAAACAACCGATAACCGATAGCCGATAAATTTGACGACTCACTTTGAGACTTACTCAAAATTATAGGGATAGCAAGAAACTCTGCTCAATCGTAATGAGAAAATTTACTAAAATATTTCATTATTTTTCTTATTGCAAGAAGACAGTATTAAATGTTTAATAATATATTTAATCAATTTACTTTGATGACGAACTCAATGAGTGCTAAACATAGAGTTCAAACTGAACTACACAAATTAATTGTATGGTACAATTTGAAACGTGACATATTTAATATAATATATATAAATTTCTGTTATTTGTGCTTTTATCATGCATATTTATTATTAATGTTGTAAAAAAATAATCGTAGACAGACTTTTAGAAAGTGAAGAACAACTATCAGAGCTAATTTTAAATTATTTTCATATTCGTTTGAAAAAATATACACATTTTAAAATTAACTTGAGCAACTGCAGTTATTAATATTTATTTCATCAGTTTGGCAGTTGTTGTTCCAATGTGCACAGGTTTTGTATCTGACCTGGGCGGCAAAAGTGAAATGCCGATGGTCCATCCCTGATTTTACAGACAGCAGCTGCTCTGGTGGCAATTATTTTATGTTGTATTTCATTAATCAGATGGCATAGAAATCATCATAATTTAAATTTATATTGTAACTAAATTAATAAAAAAGGTTAATTTGCATTGTAAAATTAAGATTTCTTGGGTTTTTCCCACCTTGATTATATGCCGCCATTTAGGGTGGCCTTAACTCCATTATTGATCGATAGTTATCGATAGTTAGGCGAATTAACACACTGGCAGCGCATCTCTAACACATTTGTTAATATCGCGTTTTTTTGCAAGCCAACGAAAATTTTGAGCCAGGAACAAACAAAAACCGCGCGCATTGCGACAACCATAATAAGATGTCTATATAGGGGTCGCCCAGTCGGAGGAGCAGACCAATCTGTCACCAATTGCAAGCAGAATAAACGACACTCGCGCTCTTCGCCTCAGCAGCAGCAGCAATGGGCCTCGATTTTGATGCCGTGGAATACTGCAAAGGCGTTAAGGACCAGCAGTCGCAGCCACCGTATGCCTGTCCAGTGCGAGGCTGTGATCGTAGCTATAAAACAATTGTGGGGCTACAGTATCATCTGGTCAAATACGATCATGACAATCCGCAACCATTAACTCCGGTGCTGACACCGCATCGGAAAAAGGCCCGCTCTCGTTCCACGCATCATCATTCGACGCCCAAGGATAGCGGGAGCAAGACATCAACTCTAGGAATAAGGGGGAAAGATGGAAGCACCACCAGTGCCAGTGGAGGAGGAAGCGGTGGTGCTGGTGGTGGTGCTGGCAGTGGTGGTGTGGCAGGTGTCCGAAGTGGTCAAGAAAATGGCTGTATATCAAATCGCTCGGCTAATGTAAATCCCGAATCATTGGTCTCTTTTAATGAGGACGAAGGTCTGGTTACATTCAATATTGATGGCAAAAGCGTGCGCCTGGGCATAGATGATCCTTTGCCCCTGGTGGATGATGAAGAGTTTGCCACATTGGTGGAACGCGGATGCATACTGAATGCCGAAGCTCGGCCGCTGGAGGAGCATGCTGCTTGGGCCAAAGTCCAGGTGCCGGTGGCTAAAGTAATAGAAATTAAAGATTACCATGTGCCTGATGCTCCACCTCGGCCATTGGCCTATTATCGCTTCATAGAGAAATCTCTGGAGGAGCTGGACGGGGAAATTGAATACGATGTGGATGAGGAGGACTCCGCCTGGCTGGAGCATATGAATGATGAGCGTCAAAAGCTGGGACTGAATTCAGTTACCATTGATACGATGGAATTGCTAATGGATCGACTGGAGAAGGAGTCACATTTCCAGGCGGCAGCCAATGGCACGCCCACTGGCGTCGAGGTTGACGATGATGCAGTCTGTTGCATTTGTCTAGATGGAGAGTGCCAGAACACAAATGTGATTCTCTTCTGTGACATGTGCAATCTGGCCGTACATCAGGATTGCTACGGAGTACCCTATATACCAGAGGGTCAATGGCTATGCCGGCGATGTTTACAATCGCCAAGTAAACCGGTCAACTGTGTGCTCTGTCCCAATGCAGGTGGAGCCTTCAAGCAGACGGATCATGGACAATGGGCGCATGTGGTGTGTGCCTTATGGATACCAGAAGTTCGTTTTGCCAATACAGTGTTCCTGGAGCCTATAGGTAAGAATAAATGTCATTTTCTTCTTTGGCTTTCCATCTCTAAACTTAATCCTTTGCAGATTCCATTGAGACCATTCCACCTGCACGCTGGCGTCTCACCTGCTATGTGTGCAAAGAGAAGGGTCTGGGGGCATGCATCCAATGCCATCGGAATAGTTGCTATGCCGCCTTCCATGTGACCTGTGCCCAACAGGCTGGTCTCTATATGACCATGGACACCATTAAGGATGGCCACAATGATTCGTCCATGCATGTCCAGAAATTTGCCTATTGCCATGCCCATACGCCGGCAGATGCTAAGCTAAAGATGAATGTACCCGACTTCGAGGATACGAGGCACAAAATGCGTGAGGCACGCAAAGCGCTGGCCAAGAAGAGGTCAACCGCTCCCGTTGTCCTTATACCAACAATTCCTCCGGAGCGTGTCCAAGAGATTTCTAGTATAATTCATATGCAAAAGAAGAAGGAATTCCTGGACAGGATCATAGCATATTGGACGCTAAAGCGTCACTATCGTAATGGTGTCCCTCTGCTGAGGCGCCTCCAGAGTCAGGGCCATAATCATGGTGTGATCCAGAGGAATGGCATAGAGGGCTCACCAGATACGAATGAATTGTATCGCCAGTTGAAATATTGGCAGTGTCTGCGTCAGGATCTGGAGCGGGCGCGTCTTCTTTGTGAGCTGGTACGCAAACGGGAGAAGCTGAAGGTGGCCTTTGTTAAGATATCGGAGGAGGTGGTTATGCTCCAGCTTAATCCATTGGAATCTGCCCTAACCAAATTGTTGGATAGCCTTGAATCTCGCGATACCATGGAGATATTTCGAGAGCCTGTGGACACGAGTGAGGTGCCCGATTATATGGATATTGTAAAACAGCCTATGGATCTGGGCACGATGCGGGATAAGCTGAAGAATTGCAAATATTCCTCACTGGAGCAACTGGAGGTCGATTTCGATCTGATGATACAGAATTGTTTGGCCTACAATAATAAGGATACGGTGTTTTATCGTGCCGGCATCAGGATGAGAGATCAGGCTGCTCCTCTCTTTGTCCAGCTGCGCAAGGAGCTTCAACGGGATGGACTACTAGAGCGTAGTCAGCGTTCCCATGTGGATCATGTGGAGGCGGAAGTCGAACACGAGCTGAAGCAGCTGCTGGCTGTGCCGGCTAACGAGGATGTCGTCCAAAAGTTACTCATACTCGCGGACAAATCCCAAGTCCTTAAGAATCCCAGCTACAGGACGAAGAAGATAAAACAGATTAGGCTAGAGATTACCAGAATGCGTAAAGCTTTACAAAAGAAACGTTTTGCAGCGGTAAGTAATGATATTTTGTCATCAGCTTTATCAGTTTCTATAACTTTTTTTCCAACCTTTGCAGCGACACTCCACTCAGGCGCAGAATCATAGCGACGATGAGGAGGAGGAGGAGCTGGAATCGAGAGCCCAAAAGCGCACACGCAAGCATCTTAATAGCACCACTATTAATACCACCATGGATATGGATGAGGACGATGATGAGGACTCCGAGGATGATTCCATGGCTGAGGATGAGGATGAGGGAGTGAAAGACATCAATAATTCAACACAAACTCCGCCCTGCAGTCCCATCAAGAGTCTCAATAACAGCAGTTCACCCGTGGGCATCAATCGAAGGTGGGTTTTGGAACCGTAAATACAGTCAATTTGGATTTCATTAATCTATCTATTAATCCCTTCTAGAACGGCCATTTTGATTACACGCAAGGCACAGACTCTTAAACGTCCATCAGAGCCGCCAGCCACTCCCGTCAAAGAGGAGGAACATATGAATTCGCAATCCTCTAGCACACAATCCACTAGCCTTATCTCTTCCAATTCCTCCTCGACAACAACAGCGGCCACGGCCGCCTCAAGTAATCTGAATTCAGTTCTGGCCACTGCTACGCCCACTGCCTCCTCTGGTTTCACGCTGACGCAGAGTCGAGATCTGAGTAGCAACAATAGTGCGAACAGCGGAATAGGAGCAGCTGCAGCAGCTAGTTTAACCACAACCGCCTTGTCCATAAGCAATAAAATTGGTTTCGGCAGCAAATCACCCAAAAGATCAGCGCCTGGACGCTATCGTCGATTAACTGAAATGAGTAACAGTGTCTCCTCCATGTCACCAAAGAAGTCACCCAATCCAGCGACAATAGTTCCCGTCTTAGCGCCCGATCCAGTGCCCTTTGAGCGTATACCGGACAGTTTTCGTGTCTATCGTGGCAACAATCAACGCGATGCCAGTGAAAGTGATGATGCTCCCTCCCAGTCGAGTAGTCCCTGCAGCAGTTGCTCCGATTTCAGTGTGTCCGGCAGTTGTTCGGACTTTGAGAGCGATGAGGCAAGCGATGCGAACGGCGGTGGAGGTGGCGAAGGCGGTGATGGCAATGATTCCTCTCAGGATGGTCTGGATTTACCGAGCTTGAATAACACTGGAGGTCAGGGTAATGGTAATATGGCAATTAGTAGCAGCAGTAGCAGTAGTAGCAGTGGCAGTTCCAGCGATGAAAATGAAGACGAGCATGTGGCGAGGAATAAGCAAAGGATAACTAGAAGTACGCCCACCCCAACGCCCATGCACACGCCATCAGGTTTAGCAAGAGGCGGCGGAGGATTACGAGGCAGAGGCAAAAGACGTAACAATCTCAGCGAGTCTACCAGTTCCACAGCTACGCCTCCCCCCATTGTGCGGAGAGGTGGTAAGCTGAGATCCGCCACCCCAAATGCCTTGCCCCCCTCACCGTTGATTAACAATATTAAAGCCCGAAGGAATACCACCCACACCAGCACATTCATAACGAACAATAACAAGCGAAAGAGTCATGACGATTTGGATGATTCGGTGGTCAGTAGAAGCCTCAATTCGCATGGAAAACCATCTCTGGAGCCACTTCAATTGGTGTGGGCCAAATGTCGGGGTTATCCCTGGTATCCGGCCCTCATTCTCGATCCGAAAACCCCCAAGGGATTCGTCTACAATGGTGTACCCCTGCCCGCCCCGCCCACTGATGTATTGGCCTTGCGTAAGAATTGTCTCGACGACATTGTCTTCCTGGTGCTATTCTTCGATGTGAAACGCACTTGGCAATGGTTGCCGGCAAATAAACTGGACATCCTTGGCATTGACAAGCATTTGGATCAACAGAAATTAGTGGAATCCCGCAAGCCAGCAGAACGCAAAGCGGTCAAGAAAGCCTATCAAGATGCTTTACACTATCAGAGTCAAGTATCGGATCTGGAGGGGCAAGGACCCGATCCGATTATGTGAAAGCTAATCAATCAATGGCATTTGTAAAGAACCCAAATCGAAACTCTCGAAATAGTTTAGCCATAAATATGTATGACAAATTTTCTGTTTACCCTTCCCTAACCCCATACCCCGAGCCCATCCGTTAAAATACACAATTTTTGTTAACTATTGATGAGATGAGATGTAGTAAAGGCCCTCCATTAGATGCGTATTTTTTGTCATTCGGTTAATTGGCCTGGCCCACTGCAAGTGGCTATCAGCCAATTTATATGTTATGTACATTTTTCTCTTTTTTTATATATATCTATATATTTTATGGCTAACACAATTTATTTTTGTAAATTATTTCAAAAAAAAAAAACAACCACAAAAAAAAAAAACACATTAAAATAAGGTTGTTGTTGTCCTTGTATCAATTCCGTTTAAATACACGTTCTTCAACAAAAGGATGAGGGACTACCAAGCGGAATTAGCAAATGCTTCAAACCTATTCTGTAAAATCTTTAAAAACAAAAAAAAAAAAAAAAAAACAACCACATGGAATTTATCACCTCAAGACGTTTCAAGCAAAATCAAATCAATGTTTAAGTTAAATAGTTTTAAGTCTCTTTGTAAGAAACAACAAAACAAAAAAAAAAAAACAAAAAAAAAACAACACTAAAAAAAAGAACTTTAACATTTAATAGGAAAAGCGCCTCAAAAGTTGAAAAAGAAAAACAAAAATTGTATCAAATATTTCCTCCACTCCAAGAAAAAAGTCCCTTCTGATAACAACAAGAAAACATTTAAATATATGTACAGATATAATACAGTCATAAGCACATATATAGATATGTGTATATGTATACTTTGTGCTCGTCTTGATTTACACCGCTCCCCCCTGACAACCCTCACGATATGAACAAATAATATATTATTATTATTATTAGTTATCATAATTACTGTGTGTAATTAATGCAAATTTTCGTAAGATATAAGTAAAACAAACAAAACCAACAAACAAAACAGAAATGCCTAGACAATTAAGTATTAAAGTATGTATGTAGATGCCACGCCCACTTTCCCTGGAACGTCCTGAACCCGCCATCCAAGATTCAACTCTATGCCCCCCAAACGACCACACCCCCACCCCAAATGAAAAGATCCATTCAAAAATAACAAGATTGAATATTGTTTCCAAAAAAAAAAAATAATAAACAAAAACAAAAGTTTATCAGTAAATAAAAATACAGAAAAATAAATGTTTTAAACAAAAAAATACAGAAAAATAATTTAGAAATTAATGGTAATACGATCCAAGATTTTTTGGGAAATTTTTTTTTTCAGGCATTTTTTATGATTTACCTAACTAGATCAGTTCGATATAAGGGGAAATTCGTTGACCTAGACGGTTTTTTATATTATGACTTAAATTTTTAACATTTCCTTTCAGAAATTTATGCTTTTATGTTTCTTTTCTTTAATGCTAATAATAATAAATAACTGCCATGCAACTGAATTGGAACAAAAGAAACAACGTTTAATATATATTTGTTGAACTTACTGAATCGTACTGATTCTTTATAATATTCAAGGATATTTCGCTCCAGTCTGTGATTATGGCATTAGTTAATGTTTATTAATCGACTAATTTAGTTTTAGGAAGGTCATTGAGATTTTTCGATTTTCTCTGCTAAGCATAAGGCTTAGTGGGTTCTAAAGTGGCTTAGATCATATTTGTTACTATATAATCGAAAATGAGATATACTAGAGAATTGAATAAATAGATTCACGGTTTTGTGAATGAACTGCATGAACTCTTATGCTGTCCACATTTGATGCTTGGCAGAAAATTCTGTAAACGAATGAAAAGAAGGCTTCAAAAAATAGTTCCTGGTCTTTGTTAGGCAAACGAAAACGAATAGAATTGAGTTTAACTCATAGGTAAACGAACTTTTATTCGTATTTGGATATATGAGTCTTCTTTCTAAGTAATTGAAGTTCTTAGTAAGTTGATACGAAGATTAAATTTGAAGTCTACATAATACATACTTGAAATATATAAATATATATATTTCATATATATATATATAAATAAAATTTTTGTAAACAATATGTTTTTACTTTGTTGTAGAGAACCGAATACTATTGAGTGTTCACTCAGAATTTTGATATTCATCATGCAGAACTAGGTTTTAAGCGTTCTTTCTTCCTTTGTTAATTTGTACTTGTTGACATACAACTCGCAAATTCGAAAAGTAGTTACTCTGTTTGTTCTTCGAATATTATATACTTTGTTCTATAAGCTCGTTTAAAATAATTAATGAAGTTGTAAAAGCTGAATGAAACGTTTGGTCTTTTGGTTATATTCATGCAATGTTTTGCTATAAACCTACTCCAATTTGTTATATGCAAAGTATTCTATCCGTTTAAACCATATTCATATATAAAATAGTCTATTCAGAAGTTCTGGTCTGTAGCTTATCACGACGTTCAAAATGTTATGCATACATATATTCGATTATAAACAAAAATGTTTTCCACAAAATTCAAAAGAGCCATTTCCAATCGACTTTAACATTTTCCTAGATATTAGATAGATCAAAACGTGAAGAAATTTGGTAACTTAGTTAGCCATTAAAATAAGACCTAGAGACCTATTGTTTCTAGGCGACATTACAAAAAAAGGTATTTATAGGTTAGGATTTATAATTTATTCTTTACTTGTTTATGTAAAAGTCCGAAATTTTGGGAAATATTTTAGCATTGTATAAACTTCATTTAATCATTAATTTTAAACTATGTATGTATATGTTATCTTGAAGATTTCAATGATAAACTACAAAAATTAGAAGCTTAAGAATAAAATTTGTAAGTCCTTGAACATGATTTAAAACACTAACTTGTAGGGAAATGAACTCATGATAATTTATACATAGAACATTTATATATTCTGTATTCCTGTTTGTATTCCAAAACCTTCTTCTCAGCATATCTGGTTGAAGCATTTAATTCGGCCATTTGATTTTGAAATTCCAGACTTGACAAACAAAACACTTGGCCCAATCAGATACATTCTGGGCTTTGAAATGCTTCCGTCTGGTCGTAAGAAAATAATATAACAAAGTTATAACCTCTTGCATGGCATGGCTATATGATTTACAGTTTGAGAGTCACTTGTATGGTTCTTAAGTCACGACTCTATAACATGATTAAAGCCAATTAAATGGCACTAAAAAACGAAACGTGGCCAAAACAAAATCCCCAGAAAAATGATTGTCTGGCCGATTGAGTTGAAATATGTGTTAAATATGTTGCGTTTTAAGTTTAAAGTCGGCGTGAAATAAATGATAATGCCAGGTGAATGTAAATGTAGTTGGCCAAAAATTAACAAATTAACAAAAAAAATGCAAAAACATTTCATTTTTCATGTTGGCTTAAACGGTAGCCATTTAATGTGTCATTCGAACAACTCAATTCCCATTTAACATCAGCTTATAGAACGCCCATACCAAACTTGGCCTTAATTTTAAATGCAAATTAATTTGTTGCTGTCGACGATTTGTGAAGTTGATTATTGATTGGGAGAGTAAGTACACTATATACTATATATGTGTACTCGAATAGTTGAGAGTAAGTGTAGGTCATTGCGTTGGCGCTCTACAAAAATGTGTTGAATCAAAAGCGGAACGCGGCCTGACGGGAACTTCCCAAAGCTTTTTTTCTTAATATTTTTTATTTCTTTTCGATATCAAAACAAGTTATTTGTTGTGACGTCAAACCCGTCTTAGCCATGGCAGGCCGGAGCCAATTTAGAGAAAAACCACAAACAGAAATCCGTTTATAAAAAGAATGTTTTGGCTTACCAAAATAAACGGCCTTGGGTTAAGGGGGGCCCAAAATAAAACAACAAACAAATTTAATTCAATTATACATTTAATAATAAGAATAATTGAATTAGTTTATATAAACAAAAGCGGCTTCACTTTGTCTTAGTTTCGACAACTTTGTTTAAATGTTCCTCTAAAAAGAATATATATTAAGTTTTGTTTCTTATTTGTATATTTAGCCAAGTTTAGATAGCCTTATTCTTATTTAATGGGCTAATACAAATGACATAAAAAAGTTGTTACATTAAGAGAGGAAATTAAATTGCTTACTTCTTGATTTAGTTTATAAAATAGAGTTCTATAGAAGTGGGTGGATAAACACTATCAACCTAATAGTATTTTACAAGCACTGGGAACTAAAGCCTTCGGCTAAGAGCAAAACTGATTGGCCCATCTAATTGGAGATCTAACTGAGATTGGCGATAGAACAGATACATATGTAACAGTGGATAGAGTAGATAACAGTAAAAGAAAAAGATTATTGACAAAAAAAAAACAAAAAAATGTAACAAATTATGTTACATCTTTGAATAACAAACGCTCTTTTTATCTCGATCACCTAAAAACTTTAAGTCAATCTTTGCAATTTAGCGGCCTCGATGTCAATCTTCCTAAAGAAGATTATTTCAAAGGCAACAAAGAAAAGTGAGAAGGTTGTCTTTATAGCTATTTCAAGAACCTCCAAGTTCTATCATCAGCAGACTTTGCTAAAGAACTCCAGAATTGCAGTAGCCATCCCATGTCTTCAACGCTAAAACTAGTTGGGAATTGCAACTAACTGAAGCGAAAAAAGTTGGTGGTCTTTTGAAAGATTGACCTCGAGCCGGCTAAATTGCAAGGTTTGACTTGAATTTCAAATAGGTCGTAATCTAACCAAATTAAAATCTTTAATGTAAGATAGAAACAACACAGAGGCATGGAAATTTGTGAATTAGGTAAAGGAAAAATTCAAGATAGTAGTAGAAGATTTATAGGTTTTTCTTGTTCATATATGATATAGAAAATACCAAAAAAATGATTTTACACACTTGAAGGTTTGCAGCATAGAAAAATAAAAAATAAGAGGAATTATCCACTTATCTGTAATCATTTAGTCCATGAAAAATGCGTCAACTCCTACTTTTCTTAACATTTTGTCTTCGTTAATTATAATTAAAATATTTGGTTAAATACTGAACTTCAGATGGTTATGCTTTTCCAAGAGGTTTAAATTTTTTTGGTTTTTTTCTTAAGCGATTCCTTGTGCAAAAAACCACTTAAAAAATTCATGGAATAGCCATTTAAATGCTCTGACTAATTCTGTTTTTAATACAAAAATTTCCCTAGTCGATCTTAGGTGTCATCTTGGTGACGTTTCTGGTTGATGCAGCTTTTAAAAATCTTGTTTTTGCTTTATATTTAAATGTTGTTTGTCGTTGTTTTTTTTTCTTTTTCGTTTTCAACCATTCACATTCATTCATTGAAGTTGATTAATTTATTCAAAAATTTTGCACACAGCTGCAGTGACGTAGTGAGGGAATTTTTTTTGGTTTTTGCTTTTGCTTTTGCCTTTATTGGCCATCTAGTCAAGACGGACGTAGCGTACCAGACACGGTCAAAATTCAGTGCCTACCCGTGTCGGATCGCACGTGATAATTTCAACGTTTGCTCATGAATAAAACCAAAAATTTAATTTTGGAATTTCCGAAATTGATTTCAGTTCCACAGAAAAACTTCAGTTCAAGTGGGTTCATATGCCTTGAAAATGGTTGAAGAGGGGCAAAAGTCAGCAAAGTCAGTGAGTGAAGTGGTTAAGGAAAATTTTCCGTATGTGACATGTAGACATCTTAATGAACAGATGGGACACGCTAATTGATTAAATGAATTAACACATGCAAATATTCTCTAGCTCGTTCTCTCTCTTTCTCTCTGTCTGCCTCTCTCTTGCCCTCCATCTGGGTACATGCCAAATGTTGCGTATACGCCGTGGGTGGTGACAGCTGAATGAGAGCAAAAATAAAGCAACGAAATATTTTGCATTTTTCCAACAAAAACTGCAAACAGATAAGATAAGCAAAAAAATACGTGGCCTATGATAGTTAGCACGCAGTATCCAATGCCACTTGCCATTTGATCTAATTAAAGCGGACGTGCCTCCATTTCCAGCCATTGATATCAATAGACGAGAGCAGCGTGTGGACAACAAAAGAATTAAAATAAATTATTATTGTATATAAACAAATATACATCCCTGACGCACATTGCCAAAAAAAAAAAACAATTCACACTGATTCTCCCATCGCCTGGTGATCATCACATCACATCCCATCACATCATCGCGACGTCACATGCTCTTTGAAATGTGTTGGTTCTCTTCTGGCACCAGCAGCGTGACTATGGTCAGTTCAAATCATAATTATGATCATCTACAGAAATGGGAACACTTGGCAACAAGGCTGAAGAAAATTTTCTTTGTATTTGGATTACCTAAAGATGAAATTTTGTTATGAAATTGTTAAACAAGAAAGTGAGTTACTTGTTTGTGGGTTAAGCATTTGGTCAGATGGCTTACAAAGAGTGTGAAAAATTGTGAATAAAGCTTGGTCAAGGTGAACAATGAAAGTTGTCATAATATTAACGAGACATATATATATAAATCTCTTAGTAAGTAGGTTGCCTTGTGATCCAAGAAAACTGGGATAAATAAATGCCTAGTCATTCGATTAAACTCTTGAAACTCATGAAGATTCCTCTGATATAACCTAGTTCAATCAGCTTTGGGTATACTTGACTTATTGGCTTATTAATTTTACCAACATTCACTTTATTGTATTAATATGACAGCCTTTTTCAATCAATGTGTAAAGTTAGTTGTCAAGTTCAAGAGCAAATTAATTACTACAAAATAAACATTTACACTTTGTGCTATATCCAAGTCATGGGGGACAATTATAACAACTTGTTTTGTTTAATTATTTCCACTGTGTAATTTTCCTCTGAAGTTTTTATAGAAGCAGGCACACTTAATAATTTATATCTCTTATCACATTTTTATTGTAGTATTTTCTCTTTGCAGACGTAGGCAGCCAAGTAGACAGTAGATATATTTTTTTTTATAAATAGTACAAACGATTTTAAAGGTTTATTCCATGTAGAGTTAATTTTAGACACTAGACAGTAAACATGAAAAACTTACGTATATTATATAGTTCGATCAACATCAAAAATGTTGTAAAGCAAATATTTTGAATTTCTGATGTCTAAACAAAAATTTAATTACGAGTTCAAACGATCAGACTTCTGTTAGAAACGACTATTACAAAGAATTTTGTATCTTCAGAAAATGTTAGATATTTTTTATGTTAAACCATATTGTTTCAAAACAAATAGATATATAGTATTGTCAACCTATTGCGATTAAATTTTACAAAATATAATAGAATAAATTATCATTTTTCTTTTAAAAAAAATCATTTTTAGAGGTGTCCATAAAATTTGCGTTGATTCTGCAGTTTCAAACAAATTTTATAGTACTGTGAAATTAATAAATTCTTAAGCAAAAGTTATGAAGTTTTAAAAAGTTTGTGGTAGTAGAGATTTTACAATATTTTCAACATATACATACATATTTTCACGTACAACATATATGTACGTATGTTCATAGTTCTGAACGTACGTAGAGGATTACACAAGTATATTACCTTTTTCCTTTAAGATACATATATGTTTCAAACCACTAAAGTTAGAAAAAGTTAGTAAAAGGACAAGCATTAAACTAAAATATTTTGGCTGTGCCTTCTCTTTATATATAGATTATAAATGGAAGATAATGTCATCAATGTGAACCTTAATATTTCATCCCAAACATACAAACTTACAGAGGGTTTTCATGGTTGGAAATAAATAGTTAGCTTAAATTAAAATATTCTTTGGATTATTGAGAATATTGTCCTGAAAGCGTTTTAATTTTTGACGATCCCCTACCGTGTTATGCCTTTTTTTGGTTAAGTTTGGAGACATAAGGCTTCTTCAACCTTTGAATAATGTTTTTTTGTAACTTAATTCCAACTCTTCCCGTTTTCAAATGATAATTTTATTAAGAAACCAATAAAGCCCCTTAAGGTTTATAATAAAACTGTGTATGTCTAAGTTTTCTATATGAAACGTATAGAAATAATTGTAAGTTATTCCCAATTCACAGTAAAAATCGAATATTAATGATTCTGTGAGTATGTACAGTTCTCACAGCTAATTTGACCCACCTCACGTTTCAAACTTTAGAGCAACATAACTTTTTTTACAATGGGGATATTAATACAAATTAAATGAAGTTATGATTGTTAATGTTTAAACTTAAGAATATAATCTTCATTTATTATATAGTATTTCAATTTTAAGATATGGTTAACAAAAACTAAAAAATAAGAACAATTCTAAGTCACAGCTTATTGTATCCAGAAGCGAAAGTTTTCTTTCTTCTTCAAAAAATTTAATAATTATTTTTAACTGATTTAAAAAATACAAAATTTACAACTTTTTGTAATAATGTGTTAAAATTTCTTTTCATATATTTAAAATTCCTTTAGTTAATTATTATCTTTTGGTTTATTGTATCATTTTTGCCTGGTTTCAACCCCTTTTTTTTGGGCTGGAATTCCTGCACACAAACCGCAAGAATTTTTCTGAAACAGAAATTGATTTTGCATATTGACATTGTTCCTTTGGCAGTCAGGCGACAGCTGTATATATCTAAATGTATATATACATATATATAATACATATACTATATGTATTGTATGTTTGTTTATGGAATGATTGCCCATATAACGGCGCCGACTGAAATTAACTTGAATTTATTAAAGCCTCAGAAGGCGGCAGAGAAAAGAGTTTTATGTGCAAAATTTTTTGTTTTTTTCGGTTGCTTTGCGGAAACCGGTTAAAGAATTTTTCGTGTCCCCCTAGCGTCAGGCAGGCGCGTCCACATGGCGACTGTACAGAAAAAGCAACAAGTTTTTTTCTTTGGGATTAATTTTAAGTCTGGTCAACAATTGGAGGGATGTGGAAGGGGGAAATGGAGAAGTTGCAGTTGCAGATGAAGATCATTTTTGACAAATTCCCTCAATATGATTTAATAAATTATCTTTGTCTGAGGGCTTTTAGCAAATGATAAATCGATAGTCTATACATAAGCCAGGGACGATCGCTAACTGGCCCTTCACTCGTTTGGACATAAATTTTCCAGGCTAAAAATAAACTTCACCTTGAAAGTGGCAAAAAAAAAGAAGGCTGCAAATAACGGCAGAAGAGTGCATGGGAGGTGGAGGAGAAGAAGAACGGAAGAAGGGCTGGTCCCAGACAAGTCCCAATCCAAGTCAAAGTAACGGCCCCTGAAATGGCCAGGCCAATTAAGTGAAATCAAGAACTCACGATAGCCGGTTGTCAAGACTCAGTTGGCGACCTGGGGCAACCAGATATTTATTGACATGAACACACTCACACATCCTGTAGCCTCAAGGACATCCACATATGCCAGATATCTTGCGGTTCTTTTTTTTCATCGGAGGGCTTCCTATATAAACCCTTGGCTGGCAATCAGAATAGCATCAGTCTTCCTTGGAACAGCATCAGCAGTAGCAGCAGCAGCAGCAGCAGCAGAAGTTGTAGTGAAGTTTTTGGTTAGAGTCAAAAAGTCCTACAAGTCTCGTCTAGCAGCATCTAGAATAAGATTCAACATGCGTTTATTGGTCATCAGCCTGCTGGCCTTGGGCACAGTAAAGGCTATGCCCAAATATGAGTACTTGGCCTATGCTCCAGCTCGTGGACAGTTTCCGGTGGAGAACGGTCTTGCCCAGGGTTATGTACGCTATTTGGACAGCACTGGAGCGGAACGTCTGTTGGCCTACAATTATCCGGAACCCTTGTATGGCATTCGTCGTCTGAGCTATGGCACTGAAGATCTGGTAAATCCTTTCCTGCGCACCGCTATTATCCAGTCATCCGTTCCGAGTCAGGAGAAACAGGATGTTGCTCTGTTCCGTGCATGGTGTGAGCAGCGTTATAATGCTATGCGTCTGGAACTGGATCGTTTACGCTCCGAGGGTAAGAAGCCATCGGCAAATATGTTGGCCCAGTTTGAACCACTGGAACAGATCGTGAAAATGGGCGCCTTTGAGGCAGTTCCTGGATTGAGTCCTGAAATTCAGCGTGCTCGTGATGAACATTTGCGCATTTGGAATGAGGCTAGACTGAAGGTTCTGCAAGCCGAACAGGCTCAATTGCGTCTGGTGGACAAGCCCGAGTACAAGAAACTGCAACAACAAGAGCCACTAAAACCGACGATTCTCTATGGCCAGCAGGAGAAATATCAAGTGAAGACAAGCCTACCATTCCAGCAAGTTTTTGAGCCCACTCCATCAAAGATAAAGGTTCTAAGCACGATAAGTACAGAACTCAAACCTGTTGAGGAGACAGCTGAGGTGAAAAGGGCACGAGAGGAGCATCTGAAGCGATACAATGAGGCCTTGCTACGTCAACCAGCTCAGCCAGTGCAGCCAGAGATTCCCATTTTGAAGACCATTCCAGGCATTCAGCAACCACTGGTTCAACCTCAGCCTCAGTTGCAGGTCAAGACCATTATTCCATACACGCAGCCCCTATCACAGCCACAGCCACTGGCACAGCCACAGCCTGTTGAGGAAACACCTGAGGTGAAACGGGCACGGGAAGAGCATCTAAAGCAATACAATGAGGCCATTCTACGTAAGCCAATCGAGCAGCAGCAGCAGCCATTCATTCCCATTGCCGCACCGTTCGCTCCATTGCCCACCACAAAGAGCATCATTAGTCCCCAACCCGTTCAGGATACTCCCGAAGTTATCCGTGCCCGAGAAGAGCATCTGCTCCTGCTCAATCAGGCCAAACTTAAGGCTGAGGACAAGGCTGCCGATATCTCTGACATGATTCGCTACGAAGAACGTGATCGTGAGAATGAACGTCTGCGTGAACTCGAGTTGCGTCGTCATGAGGAGAAGGAAGCCGAACTCGAGCGTCAACGTGAAGCGGAACGATTGAGGGAGGAAACCCGATTGCTGGAGCAGGAAGGCATTCGCTTGGAACTCGAGGAGAAACAACGTCTCGAAAGCGAGCGATTGGCTGAGAGCAAACGTCTGATCAAAGAGCAAGAAGAGCAGCTCAAGCTGAAGTCCCTGTACGAGGATGGCAGCAGCTTAAAGATTATCAACTCCCAATTGCCTCTGACAGCTCCGCAAACCACTCAAACTCAGGCCTTCACTCAGCAGCAACAGGTACAAAATGGTTTCTTCCTGCGCATCCAATCGAATGCTGAGCCACAACCTCAGCCTCAGGCGATTATCAAAGAGCAGAATCCCTTCCTGGTGGGTTATGTGCAGCAGCCATTGAAAACCGAAGTCACCTCTGCCTATACAGCGGCGCCGCTTGCCAGTTCATCCAGCGAACTGGAAAAGGCCACTCGTGAGCATTTCCGTGCCCATGAGATTGCCCTGGAACAGCTACGTTTGGCCAATCTAAAGAATCCTTACAATCCCGAGTGTCAGCATTAAGTTCATATAACCATACACACACCCACACCCACCCACACACATACACACACTCACAAAAGCATACATATAAGGACACATTCACATACGTCAATGGGCAAATAATTGGGGTACAGCTATAAAAAGAAACGAAACAATTAATTCATTTTCCTTTGCACAATTCATCAAAAAACAAAAAACAAAAAAATGAAATGAAAACCCAAAAAGATTTTATTTTTCACCTACTCATACTCGTACACCTGTAGATATTTAAGCGAATTCACGAATTTCAAATGCATTCAGTTGACAAACAACGCAAAAACACGAATAACAAAACCAGAAAGAACTCTTTACTCTTTACTGTTATATGTAGAACTAAAATTGTGCAAATCACATCCGATCAGATCAGATCAGAAAATGCGCATAAATCGTTCCCTTAAACATCTTTGATTGGGGCACTTGACTTCAGATAAAGCTACAGACAAAAAGCTAATGATATGCAGAGAATACAAAAAAAAAAAACAAATCAAACTGATTGCTTAGCATAGTCGGCGACATCGATAAACTGACCTAGCCCACTAGACAAAAAAAAAAAATGTATTCAATATATATATAGGTAATGGCATACATACATACCGTTAATCGCCAACTCGACGCCACTTTGATGAAATTACCGTTTAGGTAATGCTGCCATGGCTGATTGCTGCTTGCTGCTTGCTGTCGTGGTGATAGCAGAACGTCTACCGATTACGTGGCGTATGAGTAATCGAAGTGACTAAGAGCCAAGCGGAAGACCAAGATCTACTTGCCCTATTTGTTTAGTGATAGGAAGACAAGTGTATCACTGGCAGATGCAGCATCGATTTGATAAGCAAATGTCATATTTTATCAGCTTTAACTAGACATCAACATCCTCTCAGCCGACGGAAAAGCAAAGTTCAGCAAACATGATTCACTCCCCTTCCATATATGTACATATCTATTTTGTTGGGTCTGAATGGCCTGATCAGGGAAAGTCCATAGGGCAATAGACATCAGAGCTACTGCTAACAAGCTTTGCTAATGAAATTTCCAAAAAAGAAATACTCAATTATTTATGGTTTCGGTACAAAGTCCCTCGACTGAATATGACTGAAAATTTGCATTGCAACATGACAAAGCAAAAAAATATCTAAAGATACTTTATTCTCTTTGAAATTCAATGTTTATGGAAATCATTTTCTAACTAAGCGTGGAAAAATGTTGAAAAGTTCATATAATTAATTTCTGAATACCCCAAACTTTAAAGACCCATAAACTTACCCCTTAGATTCGATACTGGCAAATACCACAAAATTAATAAGTTGTACTTAATATGTATATAGTTGCAGAAAAGATCTCTTCAAGATTAATAATAACACTTGTTTTAATGGTTTAAGTGACTAACTACTAAAGTCTGAAATAATTTTTTATCTCAAACAAATTAAGTACAAATTATTATTATTTTGTGGTTATTTATTTCTAAGAATTTTTTGTGATTTCGAATTATCGGTAAAACGGAAAGGGAAAAACCACTTAAATATAAATTTAGAAATATTTCTTTCTTAATCTTTAATATGTTGAGGGCAATTCTTAGATAAATTTTAAGCAGTCATTATGTTTAAAAATGTAAACAAGCAAAATGTAAACAGCAATAAATAAATTTAATTAAACATATTTGGGACCAGTAGCCATTTGATTATTATTAGTTTTGACTCTAGTTTGTAATTACTACTAAATTTTAATATGAAAAGAAAACATAAGTAGAATATTTATGTTTAGAAAATCTAGTGTTTAGTTTAGTTTATATTAACGAACCAAAAAGCAACCTTCAATTCTAGCTTTAAAGAGTTAATAATTTATAAATATTTCCACTTGCATAGGGGAAAGTGGGGCTAAGTAAGGCGCAGTTGAATTATCTTGAAATATAATAGCACGATCCAAAAAGTGATAAGTGTATTAAGATCGCATTTTGGTAGGCTATATTTGGATAAAAAAATTAAACGTATCCGTTTCGTAGTAGCTGAAATTTTTGGGATTATGTAATTTTTAACCTCAAAAATCAATTTTGTTTTCGCCAAGAAATGGTTTCAAAAACATTGATTAAATTTTTAATTTTGATACATGTTAACTAAAACAGGTTCCGACATAGATTAACTTGTGGTGTGCAATTCGTTATTTTTTTTCAAAATTTAAAATTTAGTTTTAAAATATTTAGTTTAAAATGATAAAACCGAGGGTGGGGTAAAGTTGCGCACTACTAGAAATTTAAATATGAAATTTTAAAATCATAACTATATATTTGAATAAAAGTTTTATGTATAAACTAGTTATTGATAAAAACAGTATATGTGCCAGAATCAGACGGATCAGAATACTATATCATATAGCTGCCACACAAACGATAAAATTAACAATCATAAATGAAAGTGTAAACAAATCAACATTGCTGATGGTGCAACAAGTTTTTTTTTATAAATATTTTATGATATTACACGATCTTTTCTTTAAGTCAACATAAGAGACAGGGTTCTATTGAAATATTTTGAAAATCGGAAAAAGACTTCTTTCAATTTTTATCAAGCTATTACAAAGAAATTATGTTAATAATTTGAATTTAAATAACCAATGTTTAATAATCTCAAATATTTTAAGAAGTTCTATTACCACATATATAACCTACAATCGTATGTGATAGGAAATTTTAACATACTAGTGTAATTCTGATGAAAGAGATATGTCAAATACAATGTCAAATCGAATTATACCCATTCTCTAGAGCATTAACCTGCGCCGCTTGTCTTTTATGGGGAAATTTTCCATTATCTAATAGTAATCTGTTTCATATTGATTTGTTTGATATGCCATCATAGCCCTTGATGTCTGATGGCTGATGCAAGTTTTGGCTTTTACCTGGCGAGACAGAGACACGGAAAACAAAAATTGAGGTTACATATGTTTGGCTGATTGCTTGATAACAATCCAAAATGTTTCGGTTTGATTTTGACTTTGATTTTGATGGCCTTGCTCCGCATGGCCCCGCGAAAATCATCTGCGCAGTTAAATGTTATTTTTGGGGTGCGAATTTATTCAATGCGGAGAAACCGAAACAATCGCCATGTATGTACATATATACATAATACACAAATTTACATTTATGTATTGATATATTCCCCCCACACGCTCTTTGTTTACCGTATTTATTAGCTTGTGCACCATACAAAAGGTTAAATAGATCAAAAATTATCTTATCAAAAATTATCAACTTTATACTGGTTTGAAATAGATTCAAATTTGGATTTAAAAAAATTCTAAAATTTCGTTTCGATAAAAAGCTAGTATACCTATTACATTGTAAGTTTTTAAAGTAAATATTTTAATGTCATGTTATAGTTTTTTGAATTTTTGTTGTTAAGTATATTTAAAATCTATTTAGACTTGGACAATGATTAAATTCGATGAAAAGCATATAAAACAAGGCATTAGCAAAAGTACACTCAAAAAGCAAAGCCGCAGAAGGGTTCATCGTGTTGTCATCTGCTGAGACCGATGAGACTAGCCTTACCAGTCAGGATCAGGCCTGAAAGGCAAATCCAGAGGGTGCAATCTTTTTAGTCTGCGAGGATAGTTTTCATTTGGCAGGTCTGCTGCCAGCCGGTTGGGGTGATTAATGAGTCTGCCGAGATGGCGTACTCCGAATCTCAGGACCTTCTTATGGACTAAGGGGATTTGTAAATCCTTGTGTAGAACAGAGTTTCGGACATAGAAGGGGGCACCGACCAATTTATGTAGCAGCTTGTATTGGAACTTTTGCAGTATTTCCAAGTTGGAGTGACAAGCTGTACCCCACAGCTGGATGCCGTATGTCCATATGGGCTTTAGGATGGACTTTTAAGCCGAATCTTGTTTGATGTGCTGAGCTGCGATTTGTCGCCGATGAGCCAGTCCATCTTTTTTGTTTTTAGGTTCAGTTCCATCGACTTAGCCTTGCTGTGAGCCTTTCAATTAAGTTTTCGGTCAAGAGTTAAGCCGATATACTTCACCTTGTTATACTTAGATGAGATTGATTTATTTACTACATATTTTTCATTTAATCTACCATAGTTGATAATATAATATTGATGGTGGTTACTTCACAAATGAATATTTGATTACAATATTCCATTTTGAGTCACGGTTGAAAAGTTGTACAAATGGTTTTTTTTTTTCATTTTCGAAGGCTATTAACCTTTAAAATTTGCTTCAAAATACATTGTTGTCTGATTTCGTAATGATTTTACTGATTTATCAGATCTTCTTCAAAAGTGAAATATGCATTTGTAATGAATATGGCTTTACCCGAAAAGATCCAAGTTAGAAATAGGGCATATTCACCTGTTGGCAACGGCAATTGTACATTTTCCCCCACTACATGGAAATCTTTAACCCATTGTGGGCCCTGAAAAACTCCAAAGATATGTTTTTTCCGATTTAATTTGAATATAAATATTGTCTTACCACATACGGACATTTGTGAGTTATGGATGAGTAATTTTTCACATACTCATATATCATTTTAATAAATGGATGGTTATGTTTTCTCATAAAAGCGCAGGCGTCTATAGACGAATCAATTAGAAAAGGCTTATATCCATTGGCTTTCTTTAGCACTTTAAATGACAACTGTATTTTTTCAGCTGGATATTTGAAAGTTGCGTTTACATTGAGAATCGTTTTATGACGGTTAATAGCTCGCAGTCGGCATTGTTCGAAAGTAACCCAGGATTTGTTAAAGGATTCACACACAACGTTTGTCAATTTGCAATTGGAGGCCAACTAAAAATGATTGTATTTGAGTTAAATGGGATACAAAATATTTAAAAGCTTAATTACATTCCCATTGAGAAACAATGATAAAATAAACACAAGAACTATGCAAATATTTCTCATGATATCTTTGTTAAAATATTTTTGTTATACTGAGATTTATTAGATCTAACTCATGGTTTATATACCTCTAATTAGCGATGGTTGAAGGGGAATTACATTACATTTTAATGTGCGCTGAACAAATTGAAATATAATTTTTGGTTTTTTTCCACCAAAAAAAAAATGCATAACCTTGAAACGACCCAGAACTCTAGTCAATGAGTAGCGATTAACACTATGTAACAAGATTTTTGTCCATGGGTTGTAATTGTTATTTCCTAGTCAGTTAGGTCACAAAACTATAGAAAACAGATATTGTCCCAAGATAAGTTTGCTTTTGTGACCATGGCAGAGCTTTTTTGAAGAATACGTTATCGCCTATACTTATTAAAACCAGAGGGCCAGTTACTTATTTTGGTAACTCTTTCCTTACCTATAGCCAACGAAGTTAATGACAAAAGTCAATAGTCAAAAGTTTTCGACCGATCCTTCCTATGGGAGCCATGTGATATAGTCACCCGATCTTGATCAAACTTGGCAGAGTCGTTTATAAGTGTAATAAACTCACTAATATTAAATTTCAATACAATAGCTCAGAAAATAACGAAGTTATTGAGAAAAGTCACTGTTCGAGATTTTGCCGTTTGAATTCGGCTGAATCCGAATCCCCGAAGCCTACAAGCCGAAGCCTACAAAATTTCACCTCTATAGCTCTCTAGGAGGAGTTTGCGTTGATCCAGACGGACGCATTGACGGACGGATATGGCTACATGAACTCGTCTCGTCGTTATGTCTTAACAGTTTGAAAATCACCTAATATTCCTCGTAAATTTTGCTTTTGTCACCAGGACCATGAGATTACCCATTACATCCCAAGGACTAAGAATTTTTTGTATTTTTGTTACATAGTGTAATCAGTGTAATCAATGTTATAACATATACAACTAAATTGTGCGATGAATTGATTGACTTCTTGAAAATTCCACTTGATTCGCTGCAAAATTTCACGTCTCCTCTGATGTTTTGCTTTTTATTGTTTCAATAAATCCTCTTCGAAGGTAAAATATACATTTGTCATAAACTGTGGTTTATCCGAAAATAGCCAAGTTAGAAAGAGGGCGTAGTCACCGGTGGGCAGGGGCACAGGCATTTGCTCTGGCCTTACATAAAAATCCTTAACTTCTTGCAGACCCTGAACATAAAAGAGTTATATTCATTACAAAATTTTAGTATATAATTTTTGCAAACCGTATAGGGACAAGTGTGGTTGATTGTTGAACTATTTTGAAGCCAATTGTGTAGGAATTTCGCCACTGGATGATTCGGTTTTTGCATAAAAGCGCAGGCATCTATGATCGCATAGATTAGCCAAGGCTTATATCCATTGGCCTTCTTTAGTACTTGAAGTTTTAGGTTGATCCTGGTCGCCGGATGGTGGACGATGGCTTTAATGTTGAGGACTGTCTTTGATCGGCTAATGGCTCGCAATCGACAATGGTCGATGGTAACCCAGGATTGATTAAAGGATTCGCACACCACGTTTGTCATTTTGAACATGGAGGCTGACTAAAAAGTTTTATATATTTCAAGTGGAGTAAAGAAATCAATAGAATTTTTTGTATTACTTTTTCCTTAGGAAGACCGACAAGGATTATCACCAGAACTAATGCTATTGCTTTCATAGCTGTTACAATTATTGTAATAAACTGACAAATGCAGCTTAAAATACTTGCTTATATACCTCTACTTAGTCATGGTTGAAATGGAATATTACTATGCGTTATCTATAAAATATAATTAAAATTGAATTTGTGTCAAATTTTTTTTAATTTCGTCAGAAATGCCTTCAAAGCATTTGTATTTAATATACAAAACTAAAAGTTTTAAACGTTTAAATAAAAATTACGTACGTATTATCATTTTAGCTGTATATTGAAACCATTTCTAAAAATCATTTGAAAAAAATCCTTGATTCATTTTTTATTGGCAACCATACAATAATTTACACTAATGGTGTTGAGTAATTTCATTGCTTTAACAAATCCTCCACAAAAGTAAAATAAACATTTGTTGTAAATTGGGGTAAATTCGAAAATATCCAAGTTAGAAACAGAGCGTATTCACCAGTTGGCAAAGGCAAAGGCATTTGCTGTGGTGTTAAATAAAAATCCTTTACCTGTTGTGGACCCTAAAAATGTATTTGTTATTGAATTTATAATCCCAAGAATTTTTAAAAAACTCTTACTAACCATATAGGGACAAGTGTGATTAACTGTAGAGACATTCTTGATCCAATTGTAAATCATCTTTACCACTGGATGATTGGGTTTTTGCATAAAAGCACAGGCATCTACAGTGGCATCGATCAGCCAAGGCTTATAACCATTAGCCTTCTTTAGAACTTGAAGTCTTATTTTGATATTTGTGGCCGGATAGTGGAAGGTGGCATTAATATTGAGTACTGTCTTATGGCGGCTTATAGCATGTAGACGACAGTGCTCGATGGTAACCCAGGTCTTATTATAAGTTTCACACTGGGTGTTGGTAAACTTAAATCTTGCTGCGAACTAAGAGGGAGATGGTAAGTTAAACGTTTATATTAAAACGTGGCAAAGAAAATATTTCTCTTACAGCTTTAGTGAGAAACATCACAGATATGAGGAAAATTATTGAAAAAACGCGACTCATAACTATCAATTGACTTAAAATGTATGCACTGTCAATTTTATTTAAAATTTCTCAATTTATATGGTGTATTTTTTGTCATGCTTGAATAGGGGAAATCATTTGGTCTGCAAGTAGTAAATAATTATGCCAATCCTCTAGTTTAGTACTCGTGTGGCAAATTATTTGGTTAATTATTTTGTGAATAAAAAGTTTAGATAAATGCTCGTGGAATTTGTTAATCTGTCCAGCATGTAAATTTAAAAAGCATCCTAGGCCTCAGGAAGCTTAATCATTAAGTCAAAAATAACGTATACGCACTGTGTCTCAGATATATTATATATTGTTTTCAACTGTTGTAAATAAAGAAGAATATTGAAAACTTCAAACCAAATCGATGCCGACTCAATATTTGTAGTTGTTAAAGCTCATCCATCTTGACTTGCTTTCTAACTTTTCTGGACTTTTCCAACAGGAAAACGATTGAATTTATTTTACAATTTTAAAATGAATATATAGGACATCATGTAAATTACAAAGAATTTTGAATTAGTACACAGGATTAATGTGTATTTATAAAATGGTATTTCATTGCTTTAGCAGATCCTCTGTAAATGTGAAATATACGTTTGTAGCAAATTGAGGTTTATCCGAGAATAACCAAGTAAGAAATAGAGCGTAGTCGCCAGACGGTAAAGGCAAAGGTATTTGCTCCGGGGTTACATAAAAGTTTTTTACATATTGGAGACCCTGAAATTATATAATTAATATATTTTCATACTTGTGGCCTTGCAAAAAACTACAAGTCCATATGAGTTTTATTTACCACATAGGGACAAGTGTGAGTGACTGTTGAGCAATTCTTGATCATATTGTAAATAATTTTTCCCACTGGGTGATTAGGTTTTTTCATAAAAGCACAGGCATCGATGGTAGCATCGAGCAACCAAGGTTTATATCCATTAGCCCTTTTTAGAACTTGATATCTTACTTTGATTTTTGTCGCCGGATGGTGGAAGGTGGCATTAATATTACATACTGTCTTATAGCGGTTAATGGCTCTTAGTCGGCAGTGATCAATGGTAACCCAGGACTGATTAAAAGATTCGCACTTGACATTGGTAAGCTTTATTTTAGATGCCAACTAGTTAAAATTCAAAATTGATTGAATGTTAAGGTAAAAATTGAAAGTGGCACAATAAATGAAGTTTCTTACAGTCTCATTGAGAAAGAGCACAGAGATGAGAAAAAATACAGGTAACACCAATCGCATGATTTTCACTTTTATTATACTTTATTCAATAGTTCGTGTTCACTGGCAATTCTAAAATAGAGACTTATAGATTTATATGCTTTTGTTCTGGTCATGGTTGAACAGGGAAAATTATTTGATCTGTAAGCGGTCAACAATTAAATAGATAATTCATGGTTTTTTTTTTTAATAACGTTTAGATATATGATTGACCAATTTGTTGATATTTGAAGGTACGTAGAATGTATTCCTGTCTGATTTCTGGACATCCAATTTAAATAATGGGATTCGGAAAGAAGGCAACATTGCCATCTATTTTTCAGAAAATTTGAATTTGTTTCTCTTAGACTTTTAAAATGAAAAAAAGGATACATGTGGGGTCGGGTTGGTAACGCCGATTGGCCAGACCACCTCAGAACGACGTGGCAAGCGATCCGTAAGAGACGATGTGGCAAGCGACCCACATAAACGACGATGTGGCAATGCTGCTACGAGACGACGAGGAATAACTTTTTTTAAGACGATCCAACGACGAGAAGAAGTGGATAAAAAGAAGTAAATAAGTATTAAAGAGGAAAGACGTGTAAAGACGAATGAGAAACGACGCTCTCAATAAAAATCTAGAGACGAACAATTACCATTCAACCCAATAATTTGTATAGTTACTAAAACCTAATTATAATCTAAAATAAAACTAGAATCACTACACCAAATAAATTATTTGCTGTTTAGTGTGTTTCTCATTGCTTTAGCAGATCCTCTGTAAATGTGAAATATACGTTTGTGGCAAATTGAGGTTTATCCGAGAATATCCAAGTAAGAAATAGAGCGTAGTCGCCAGAGGGAAAAGGCAAAGGTATTTGCTCCGGTGTTACATCGAAATCCTTTACAGATTGGCGACCCTGAAATTATACAAATTTTTATACTTATAGTCTCGTAAAATATGCAAGTATAAGTTTTCCTTACAATGTAGGGACACGTGTGATTAACTGTAGAGCAATTCTTAATTAAATTGTGAATAATCTTTACCACTGGGTGATTAGGTTTTTGCAAAAATGCACAGGCATCGATGGTACCATCGATCACCCAAGGCTTATACCCATTGGCTTTTTTTAGTACTTGAAATCTCAGTTTGATTTTTGTCGCCGGATAGTGGAAGTTGGCATTAATATTTAGTACCGTCTTATGGCGGTTAATGGCTCGTAGTCGACAGTGTTCGATGGTTACCCAGGAATGATTAAAAGATTCGCACTTGGCATTGGTAAACTTCATTTTGGATGTCAACTAGTTAAAAGATTGAAGGTTAAGTTTAATTAAAAGTGACAGAATAAAATACCTTTCTTACAGTCTCATTGAGAAAGAGCACAGAGATGAGAAAAAATACAAGTAACACAAATCGCATGATTTACACTTTTATTGTCTGTCAATTCTAAAAAAGAGACTTATTGATTTATATACTTTTGTTTTGGTCATGGTTGAACAGGGAAAATTATATTTTCTGTAAACGGTTAACAATTAAATAAAATATGATAATTTGTCATTGTTTTGTTTTTTAATAACCCTTTGATGTATACTTGACCAATTTGTCCATAGTTGTAAAGTACGTAGAATGCATTCATGTAATTAAATAACGCGTTTCAGAAAGAAGGCGAAAGAAGGCAACTTTTTCTTTTCTTTTCTTTCAGAAAATTTTAATTTATTTCAGACTTTTGAAATCGAAAAAAATGCTATATGTTAATGAAATCCTTAGTAGTGCGAAGATTTTATGTGATGCTAGAATCACTAGATCACCAGCAGATCCTCCACAAAAGTGAAATATACGTTTGTGAAAAATTGAGGTACATCCGAGAATATCCAAGTTAGAAACATAGCATAGTCGCCGGTTGGCAAAGGTAAAGGTATTTGCTCCGGTGTCAAATAAAAATCCTTTAGATATTGGGGGCCCTGAAAATAATTTTCGTTAAAATCTCCATAAAGTTTTAAAAGGACTTTGAACCATATAGGGGCAGGTGTGCTTGATGGAAGAGACATTCTTGATCCAATTGTGAACCATCTTTGCCACTGGATTATTAGGTTTTTGCATAAAAGCGCAAGCATCTACAGTCGAGTCGATCAGCCAAGGCTTATATCCGTTTGCCTTCTTTAGAACTTGAATCCTCGTTTTAATTTTTGGCGCCGGATAGTGGACGGTGGCATTAACATTAAATACTGTTTTATAGCGGCTAATTGCTCTCAGTCGGCAGTGCTCGATGGTAACCCAACTTTTATTATAGCTTTCGCACTTAGCATTGGTAAACTTAAATCTTGATGCCAACTAGATTGGTTAATATTGAAAGTTAAGTTCAATTGGTAAATATTAGAGAGCTGCATGAATGGAAGCAAAGTCAAAGTCAAATGAATCCATTCGAATTGAATTCAAATAAATGAGTGACAACTACACAATGAAATGAATGAGTGTGAGTTTGTACTTGTCATATCTCGCAAAATACGTAACTCTGTTTAATGAAAGGCAATGAATTGAGTGTCAAAACATCGAATTGTACTAAGGCACTCGAATCATTAGAATTATTCGAATTGACTCATTTAAAAGCATGTTTAAAAGCAACAAAAACTAATTATTTTATCAAAAATGTATGGAAAAAATTGGCGAAATGGGGGATATTAAAATTAAAATATGCTATACACCAAAAACTTAAGGACACAGTTTTGAATTTGACAATTTGGGACAAATTTTGTAAAATCTATTTTTTCTTAATTAGATTCCTAGTTGCCACGAACCGTGAAAACATAAATAGGGCTTTCTAATATAGGCTTTCTAATTAAAAAAAAAAAATTATATTCTTTAATCCATCATATACACAATGGATCTACTTTTTAATATACTTCACTATTTGGAAAAAAAATTCTTCTCTATCTCTGTAGGGTTTGAACCCGATAACATCAGTATTGGTGTCTGAGTAGGTCCCCACTGAGCCACTAACCACTCTAGTTTTGTAGTACAGTAATCACATATAGTTAAAAAATATACAATACAAATAAATACTAAATACAAAAATCAGAATTGGAATTCGAATGCATTCGAATCATAGCAACTCATTGACTCACTTTCTAACTCATTCAATTCGTTTTGTTTCGTTGAATGTTGTGCGACTGATTTTTACGTCGCACACTCATTTAGTTGAAGTCGATTTTCAAAGTCATTCAATTCATTTATTTGGTTTTGAATGTTGTTAACTCGAATTGATTTTTCTATCATTCATGCAGCTCTCTAGTAAATATACAAAAAAAATTTTTCTTACAGTCTCATTGAGAAAGAGAGCAGAGATGAGAAAAAATACAAGTAACACAAATCGCATGATTTACACTTTTATTGTCTGTCAATTCTAAAAAAGAGACTTAATGATTTATATTCTTTTGTTTTGGTCATGGTTGAACAGGGAAAATTATATTTTCTGTAAACGGTTAACAATTAAATAATATATGATAATTTGTCATTGTTTTCTTTTTAAATAACCCTTAGATCACTAGATCACTATCAGATCCTCCAAAAAAGTGAAATATACGTTATAATTTGGGTCAGAAGTGTGCAACGCATACCTTTTAATGCCTATAAAAATGTTTATAAAAATCGGATTACTATATCATATACCTACCATAGGAACGATCGGTCGAAAACAGTGACTTGAGTGCGTTTTATCAATAATTGAATTATTTTCGAAGCTATAATATACTTCTTAATGACTGTGCCAAATCGGTTAGTGTATTATGGTGCCCGTGTCAAAAATTTCGGGGTCTATACGGGCAAGCCCAGTAGAGAAAACTAAAAACTATTTAATGCAGTTTGTAAAAATCGTCTAACGAAAAATCGAAAAACTAAAAACTAGTTAATGCAGTTTGTAAAAATCGTCTTACTTTAAAAATTAAGATATGCATTTTTTACTCTAAGCATTGTCTATATTAAAACTTCATAAATAAAGGCTTTATTGGATTACTTTAATATTTTTGGTTCATAAAAAATAAAGAAAGAAAAAAGTAAAAAGAGATTTTATATTTGCAAAGTTAAGAGTTTTTGAGAATTTTAAATAATTTTTTTAAAATAGCTATTGCCGCACTGATGTTAATCATCCAAAGAATTTATGTAATTTTATATCCGGGATATTTTAGTTTTTTTTTATTGCTTTAGCAGATCCTCAACAAATGAAAAATATACATTTACGCTTACTGCAGGTACATCCGAAAATAGCCAGGTTAGAAACGCTGCATAGTCACCAGTCGGCCAAGGCAATGGCATTTCCTGTGGTGTTAAATAAAAATCCTTCAACTGTTGCAGACCCTGCAGAAGTATTCATTAGTTTATTTATAAACTTCACAATATTTAAATAACTTTTCTAACCGAATAAGGACAGGTGTGATTGATTGTAGAGGCATTCTTGAACCAATTGTGAATCATCTTTATCACTGGGTGATTAGGTTTTCGCATAAAAGCGCAGGCATCTACTGTGACATCCATTAGCCAAGGCTTATACCCGTGAGCTTTTTTAAGAAATTGAACTCTCAGTTTGATTTTCGTTGCCGGATGGTGTAAGGTGGCATTAACATTCAGCACTGTCTTATAACGACTTATTGCTCGCAGTCGACAGAGCCCAAAGGTAACCAAGGACTCATTATAAGATTCGCATTTGGCGTTAGTAATCTTTAAACTTGCTGCGTGCTATTTCAAAAATTAAAAATTATGTTTTCTTGAAAGAACTACTGTAAAACACCTTTTTTTTCTTTTACCGTTTTACTAAGAAACAGAGTAGAGATAAGGAAAAATATAGCAAACACACAACGCATGACTATACCTATATTCACTGCCAAACTTAGAATACACTTTTTGATTTATATCCACCTAATTTGGTCATGCTTAAATAGAGGAAATGATTTGGTCTAAACGGTTAACAATTTTAAGAGTTTAATCTCTCTGGTCTGGCACTCTTGCAACATTATTCGACTAAAAGTTTGAACTTTTTTTTTTAACGCTAACAAATGTGTAGTATTCCTATACATGAATATTTTTACAACCTAAAAAAATAACAAATGTCTAAAGAATCAATGTGAAATTGAATTCGGTGTTATGACAGTATATAATTAATTTTCTGTTTTATTGCTTTATCAAGTCCTCGACAAACGTGAAATATACATTTGTGATAAATTGAGGTACATCCAATAATATCCAAGTTAGATATAAAACGTAGTCACCAGTGGGTAAAGGAACAGGTATTTGCTCCGCTGTTAAATGAAAATCCTTCAGATATTGAGGACCCTAAAAATATATTAATTTTGTTTACCTAAAATTTACATGATTTTTATATTCATTTTCTTAACCATATAGGGGCAGGGGTGATGATATGAAGAATTATTCTTAATCCAATTGTAAATAATCTTTGCCACTGGGTGATTACGTTTCTTAAGAAAAGCGCAGGCATCTAGGGTGGAGTCGATCAGCCAGGGCTTATATCCATTGGCCTTCTTTAGAACTTGAATTCTCACTTTGATTTTTGTCGCCGGATAGTGAAAAGTGGTATTAATGTTGAAAACTGTCTTATAGCGATTTATTGCTCGTAGTCGACATTGCTCGAAGGTAGCCCAGGTTTTATTATAGGACTCGCACTTAGCGTTGGTAAACTTTATTCTTGCTGCCAACTAGATAGAAAACGGGAAGTTTAGTTGTATTAAGAGATAGCAATAAAACATTTTCCTTACAGTCTCATAAAGAAGCAAAGCAGAGATCAAGAAACATATAGATAAAATACTACCCATGATTGTCACTTCATTCGGGAGTAAGTGTTCACTGCCAATTTTCAAATTGACTTCTTGATATATATGGTCTAGTATTGGTCATGGTCGAATAAAGAAAATAATTTGGTATAAACGGTTAACAATTATAGAAAACATTTTGTCACGAGACATAGGTAAACGGCAGATAGATTGCTCGTATTTTTATACCATGCACCCATAGGATGAAATGGCATATTAAAGTCGCCAAAGTGTATAAATTAGATATATTCTCGATCAGCAGTCGATTTTACGTTAACAGGAAAACTTGTGTGATAAATAAACGTACCTACATATACTACATATATATTATTTATTAAATAATATGTATTCACAAATAACTATGAATATTGGTACCTTTATATCCTATTCGTATAAACAAATATAATTTTTGACACAGGGAAGTCAAAGAAAGCTTTCAATTTATTATACACTTTTGAGCTAAACAAACTGCCTTAACATTAATAAAGTCAAGAACATTGGAAGAAAAAAATCTATCTGATGGTAGAGCTTCCACAAATTGAATTATATGCTTTCTTCGTAGTCTTTCATTGCTTTATTAAATCCTCCACAAAATTAAAATAAACATTTGAGGCCCATTGAGGTACATTTGAAAATATCCAAGTTACAAATACAGCATAATCACCCGTGGGCAAGGGCAAAGGTATTTGCTCTGGTGTTATATAAAAATCCTTTATATACTGTTGGCCCTAAAAATATATTCATAGCTTATAATCTCCATTAAATGCTTAAATTCTTACTCACCGTATAAGGACAGGGGTGCGTGATAGAAGAGAAATTTTTGACCCAATTGTGAATTATCTTTACTACTGGGTTATTAGCTTTTTGCAAAAAAGCGCAACCATCTATAGTCGAGTCAATCAGCCAAGGCTTGTATCCGTTTGCCTTCTTAAGAACTTGAACCCTCACTTTGATTTTTGTCGCCGGATAATGGGCGGTGGCATTCATATTAAGTACTGTCTTATAGCGGCTAATTGCTCTCAGTCGGCAGTGATCGATGGTTACCCAGGTCTTGTTATAGGTCTCGCACTTAAGGTTGGTGAACTTAAATTTTGCTGCCAACTAAATAAAAGAATTAAAGTTAAGTTCTATTGAAAGACCACTTTTCTTACAGTCACATTGAGAAAATATGCACAGATGAGGCAAAATATGGGCAAAACTTGACGCATGGTTATCACTTAATTCAACTTGGTCACTGTCACTTTTAAAATAGACCCATTGACTTTTATGGTATAGTTTTGGTCATGGTTGAACAGGGAAAATGATTTGGTTGATAAACGGTTAGCAATTATAGAAAACATTTTGTGGTTCTCGAGACTTATACATCTCGCAGCTATATAGATTGCTCGTGTTTTTATACCATTCATCCATAGTGTGAAATAGTATATTAAAGTCGCCAAAATGTTTGTGACTGGCAGACGGAAACTTCATCGACCCCATTAATTGAATATATTCTTCAACAGGAAAACTTGTGAATATTGTTGATATGTGCTTACAAACTTACGTTTAGATCCTATTCGAGTAAGCAAATAAACAACATTTTTGACACAGGGAAGTCCTTTGGATATTCCCATCTAACTTTTAGACAGCTTTAAAATTATTATATATTGAGGTAAACAAACAGGATTAACATTAATGAAGTTAATAACATTGCAAAAACCAATGTACATACATAAATGATGGTTTACAGCTTCCACAAACTGAATGATAAGCTTTCTTCGTAGTCTTTCATTGCTTTATTAAATCCTCCAAAAAAGTGAAATAAACGTTTGTGGCACATTGAGGTACATTCGAAAATATCCACGTAAGAAATAGAGCATAGTCACCCGACGGCAAAGGCAGAGGTATTTGTTCCGGTGTTATATAAAAATCCTTTAGATACTGGTGGCCCTAGAATTATATTCATAGCTTATAATTACCCTAAAATGTTACAAATTCTTACTAACCGAATACGGACAGGTGTGCGTAACGGAAGATATATTTTTAATCCAATTGTGAATCATCTTTGCCACCGGGTTATTAGGTTTTTCCATAAAAGCACAAGCATCTACAGTCGTGTCGATCACCCAAGGCTTATATCCGTTTGCCTTCTTTAGAACTTGAATCCTAGTTTTAATTTTTGGCGCCGGATAGTGGACGGTGGCATTGATATTAAGTACTGTCTTATAGCGGCTAATTGCTCTCAGTCGGCAGTGATCGATGGTAACCCAGGTCTTGTTATAGGTTTCGCATTTAACATTGGTTAACTTAAATTTTGCTGCCGACTAGAAAAAAATTGAAAGTTAAGTTCTTTTTAAAGAGACGCAATGGGCCACTTTTCTTACAGTCACATTGAGAAAAAGAGCACAGATGAGGCAAAATATGGCCAAAACCCGAGGCATGATTATCACTTAATTCAACTTGGTCACTGTCAGTTTTAAAATAGACTCATTGATATATATGATCTACTTATAGTTATGGCTGAATAGGGGAAATAATTTGATCTGTAAACGGTTAACAATTATGGAAAAATACATAATAGAATTACGAATTTCTCTATTGTGGTTGACATAATGATTCGGCTGATAACAATTCTATTTGTACATAACCCGCTCCGATGAATACTTGATTAACTTAGTGTTATGGCGAGGAATGTCGTCATATAAAAATCTTTATCCCGTTTAAAACTGAGTTTATGTTGAAGAGTCAAATATGTGTACGTCCCTGCTGGCATTGCCTTTATATAACATTTTCATAAGGATGAATGGTCAAAAGTTCAAAAAATTTGCCAAGCTAATAGAACCAAGAGTTTTCTAGAACGCTTTAAAATTGAAACGATTGAATAACCACATCGAACAAAAATTAAATTTATTATACACCTTTGAAATGAACAATAGTTTTGTTAGATTGGGAAAGTTTACACTATTTGAATGTATTATTTGCTGATTAGGACTTTTCTCATTGCTTTAGCAGATCCTCCAAAAATGTGAAATAGACATTTGTGACAAATTGAGGTACCCCCGAGAATATCCAAGTTAGAAATATAGCATATTCACCGGTGGGCAAAGGAATAAGCATCTGCTCAGGTTTCACATAGAAATTCTTAACCTGTTGCAGACCCTGAAAAGGCGGAGAACTAAAGTTATTCACGATTCAATTATACAGTTTAATATTCAATCACCATATATGGACATGTATGATTGACTGTAGAGGCATTTCGGAAAAAATTGTGTAGCATTTTAGCCACTGGATTGTTAGGTTTTCGCATAAAAGCACAGGCATCTATGGTAGCAGCAAATAGCCAAGGCTTATACCCACTAGCCTTCTTGAGCCAGTCAAATTTCACTTGGATATGATGAGCTGGATAATGGACGGTGAGATCAATATTCAGGACTGTCTTATTACGGCGAATGGCTCGCAAACGGCACTGCTCGATGGATACCCAGGTTTGATTATAAGTCTCACACACAGCATTAGTAAACTTCATCATTGCTGCCAACTTAAATTTAACAAACATATAAATTCCAAATTAATTGAATCAAAAATCCAAAGTTATGAGCTTACATTCTCATTGAGAGGCAGGATTATAATGAGGATAAAAATAAAAGAAGCTATATTCATATTTCTAGACTTTACACACACTGAATGACTGTCATGATGAAAATAAAATTGTCGATTTTTATACCCCAATGGTCATGGTTCAAAAGGGAGATTGATTTTGTTCAATTATTTTGCTAGCCAGTATTTAAACGTCCAGAAATATAATTGACCATTTTGCTTGCAAAAAAAAATATAGCTAGTTTAACATTTTTGAAAGCCTGAAAAGTAATTAATTGAATATATGTACATATGTTCCCGATCTGTGTAGGTATAAATTATTTAAAAAATATCAAAGAAGCAAACTTCGGCTGTGGCGAAGTTTATATACCCTTGCAGTCCTTGGCCATAATATTTTTACATGTTCCAAAATCTTTTTCTGTATCATCAATTCATTAATGCACAGACAAATCCTTTCAAATACATACATATACATATGTAATTTCCATTTCTTTTTCTTCTTCTTCCCCCCTCGTTGCGTCTGTGTGTGTATGACATTTCTGAAAAAGTCATTGATGACATTTCCGAAAAAGTCATCGATGACATTTCTGGAAAAGTCATCGATGACATTTCTGAAAAAGTCATCGATGACTTTTCTGAAAAAGTCATCGATGACAATTCTAAAAAAGTCATCGATGACATTTCTAAAACAGTCATCGATGACATTTCTGAAAAAGTCATCGATGACATTTCTGAAAAAGTCATCGATGACATTTCTGAAAAAGTCATTGATGACATTTCTGAAAAAGTCATTGATGACATTTCTGAAAAAGTCATCGATGACATTTCTGAAAAAGTCATCGATGACATTTCTGAAAAAGTCATCGATGACATTTCTAAAAAAGTCATCGATGACATTTCTGAAAAAGTCATCGATGACATTTCTGAAAAAGTCATCGATGACATTTCTGAAAAAGTCATCGATGACATTTCTGAAAAAGTCATTTCTGACATTTCTGAAAAAGTCATCGATGACATTTCTGAAAAAGTCATCGATGACATTTCTGAAAAAGTCATTGATGACATTTCTGAAAAAGTCATTGATGACATTTCTGAAAAAGTCATCGATGACATTTCTGAAAAAGTCATCGATAACATTTCTGAAAAAGTCATCGATGACATTTCTGAAAAAGTCATCGATGACATTTCTAAAAAAGTCATCGATGACATTTCTGAAAAAGTCATCGATGACATTTCTGAAAAAGTCATCGATGACATTTCTGAAAAAGTCATCGATGACATTTCTGAAAAAGTCATCGATGACATTTCTGAAAAAGTCATCGATGACATTTCTGAAAAAGTCATTTCTGACATTTCTGAAAAAGTCATCGATGACATTTCTGAAAAAGTCATCGATGACATTTCTGAAAAAGTCATCGATGACATTTCTGAAAAAAGTCATCGATGACATTTCTGAAAAAGTCATCGATGACATTTCTGAAAAAGTCATCGATGACATTTCTAAAAAAGTCATCGATGACATTTCTAAAAAAGTCATCGATGACATTTCTAAAAAAGTCATTTCTGACATTTCTGAAAAAGTCATCGATGACATTTCTGAAAAAGTCATCGATGACATTTCTGAAAAAGTCATCGATGACATTTCTGAAAAAGTCATTGATGACATTTCTGAAAAAGTCATTGATGACATTTCTGAAAAAGTCATTGATGACATTTCTGAAAAAGTCATTGATGACATTTCTGAATAAGTCATCGATGACATTTTTTATTCTAAAAAAGTCATCATCATGACATTTTTTATTCTAAAAAAGTCATCGATGACATTTCTGAAAAAGTCATCGATGACATTTCTGATAAAGTCATCGATGACATATCTGAACAAGTCAATCAATTTTATAATACCCTCTGCAAGGGTATAAAAATAAGGCAATGAACTCTTGCGCTATTTTTTAGATATTAACACTTACTAGAACATAAAAAGTTTGATCATTTAAAATATAGTATGAGTTTTATCTTTTAATATCTACTTGCAATTAGTAAACATTTCTTTAAGTAAAATCTTTTGTGCGAAATAATTTAATATGTTGTCATTTAGATTCCTTAAAAATTTGATTACATTTTCAACCCATAGAAATATGAAATCAATTTTGTGCCATACTCGTAAAATCATTTATATTAACTTTGAATTTCGAATAGAATAATTTGCTCAAACTGTAATTAGTCATGAGTGGAAAGCAGTTTTAATTGGTTTAGTCTGCTGGTAATTAAGAAATCAAATTTAACAAAATTTTGTTTTATCAGTAACAGTTGTAGAATTCGTTGACAGTCTTAACAAAATGCGACCTTTTTTGTTATTGTTACCAAAGGGTATGGAAAAGTTCGTAGTTCTTTTTCTGGACTATATAAATATAAAGATAATATTGTTTTTTGGTAATTTGGTAATGGCCATATCATATCTTCAACGCTAAAAGTAGTTGGGAATTCAAACTACATGAAGCGAAAAAAGAACGGCGAAGCTTGCAACTGCAAATTCCACATTTTTTATGTGCATACCCTTCTTAGTCGCCATCAGATTTAGTAAAAGTCATCGATGACATTTCTGAAAAAGTCATCGATGACATTTCTGAAAAAGTCATTGATGACATTTCTGAAAAAGTCATCGATGACATTTCTAAAAAAGTCATCGATGACATTTCTGAAAAAGTCATTGATGACATTTCTGAAAAAGTCATTGATGACATTTCTAAAAAAGTCATCGATGACATTTTTAAACAAGTCATCGATGACATTTCTGAAAAAGTCATCGATGACATTTCTAAAAAAGTCATCGATGACATTTCTGAAAAAGTCATCGATGACATTTCTGAAAAAGTCATCGATGACATTTCTGAAAAAGTCATCGATGACATTTCTGAAAAAGTCATCGATGACATTTCTGAAAAAAGTCAACGATGACATTTCTGAAAAAGTCATCGATGACATTTCTGAAAAAGTCATCGATGACATTTCTAAAAAAGTCATCGATGACATTTCTAAAAAAGTCATCGATGACATTTCTAAAAAAGTCATTGATGACATTTCTGAAAAAGTCATCGATGACATTTCTGAAAAAGTCATCGATGACATTTCTGAAAAAGTCATCGATGACATTTCTGAAAAAAGTCATCGATGACATTTCTGAAAAAGTCATCGATGACATTTCTGAAAAAGTCATCGATGACATTTCTAAAAAAGTCATCGATGACATTTCTGAAAAAGTCATCGATGACATTTCTGAAAAAGTCATCGATGACATTTCTGAAAAAAGTCATCGATGACATTTCTGAAAAAGTCATTGATGACATTTCTAAAAAAGTCATCGATGACATTTCTAAACAAGTCATCGATGACATTTCTGAAAAAGTCATCGATGACATTTCTGAAAAAGTCATCGATGACATTTCTGAAAAAGTCATCGATGACATTTCTGAAAAAGTCATCGATGACATTTCTGAAAAAAGTCATCGATGACATTTCTGAAAAAGTCATTGATGACATTTCTAAAAAAGTCATCGATGACATTTCTAAACAAGTCATCGATGACATTTCTGAAAAAGTCATCGATGACATTTCTGAAAAAGTCATCGATGACATTTCTGAAAAAGTCATCGATGACATTTCTGAAAAAGTCATTGATGACATTTCTGAAAAAGTCATTGATGACATTTCTAAAAAAGTCATCGATGACATTTCTAAACAAGTCATCGATGACATTTCTAAACAAGTCATTGATGACATTTCTGAAAAAGTCATTGATGACATTTCTAAACAAGTCATCGATGACATTTCTAAAAAAGTCATCGATGACATTTCTGAAAAAGTCATCGATGACATTTCTGAAAAAGTCATCGATGACATTTCTGAAAAAGTCATCGATGACATTTCTGAAAAAGTCATCGATGACATTTCTGAAAAAGTCATCGATGACATTTCTGAAAAAGTCATCGATGACATTTCTGAAAAAGTCATTGATGACATTTCTGAAAAAGTCATTGATGACATTTCTAAAAAAGTCATCGATGACATTTCTAAACAAGTCATCGATGACATTTCTAAACAAGTCATTGATGACATTTCTGAAAAAGTCATTGATGACATTTCTAAACAAGTCATCGATGACATTTCTAAAAAAGTCATCGATGACATTTCTGAAAAAGTCATCGATGACATTTCTGAAAAAGTCATCGATGACATTTCTGAAAAAGTCATCGATGACATTTCTGAAAAAGTCATCGATGACATTTCTGAAACATTTCTGAAAAAGTCATCGATGACATTTCTGAAAAAGTCATTTCTGACATTTCTGAAAAAGTCATTGATGACATTTCTGAAAAAGTCATCGATGACATTTCTGATGTCATTTCTGAAAAAAGTCATCGATGACATTTCTGAAAAAGTCATTGATGACATTTCTAAAAAAGTCATCGATGACATTTCTAAACAAGTCATCGATGACATTTCTGAAAAAGTCATCGATGACATTTCTGAAAAAGTCATCGATGACATTTCTGAAAAAGTCATCGATGACATTTCTGAAAAAGTCATCGATGACATTTCTGAAAAAAGTCATCGATGACATTTCTGAAAAAGTCATTGATGACATTTCTAAAAAAGTCATCGATGACATTTCTAAACAAGTCATCGATGACATTTCTGAAAAAGTCATCGATGACATTTCTGAAAAAGTCATCGATGACATTTCTGAAAAAGTCATCGATGACATTTCTGAAAAAGTCATTGATGACATTTCTGAAAAAGTCATTGATGACATTTCTAAAAAAGTCATCGATGACATTTCTAAACAAGTCATCGATGACATTTCTAAACAAGTCATTGATGACATTTCTGAAAAAGTCATTGATGACATTTCTAAACAAGTCATCGATGACATTTCTAAAAAAGTCATCGATGACATTTCTGAAAAAGTCATCGATGACATTTCTGAAAAAGTCATCGATGACATTTCTGAAAAAGTCATCGATGACATTTCTGAAAAAGTCATCGATGACATTTCTGAAAAAGTCATCGATGACATTTCTGAAAAAGTCATCGATGACATTTCTGAAAAAGTCATCGATGACATTTCTGAAAAAGTCATTGATGACATTTCTGAAAAAGTCATTGATGACATTTCTGAAAAAGTCATCGATGACATTTCTGAAAAAGTCATCGATGACATTTCTGAAAAAGTCATCGATGACATTTCTGAAAAAGTCATCGATGACATTTCTGAAAAAGTCATCGATGACATTTCTGAAAAAGTCATCGATGACATTTCTGAAAAAGTCATCGATGACATTTCTGAAAAAGTCATTGATGACATTTCTGAAAAAGTCATCGATGACATTTTTTATTCTAAAAAAGTCATCATCATGACATTGTTTATTCTAAAAAAGTCATCGATGACATTTCTGAAAAAGTCATCGATGACATTTCTGATAAAGTCATTGATGACATTTCTGAAAAAGTCATTGATGACATTTCTAAAAAAGTCATCGATGACATTTCTAAACAAGTCATCGATGACATTTCTAAACAAGTCATTGATGACATTTCTGAAAAAGTCATTGATGACATTTCTAAAAAAGTCATCGATGACATTTCTAAACAAGTCATCGATGACATTTCTAAACAAGTCATTGATGACATTTCTGAAAAAGTCATTGATGACATTTCTAAACAAGTCATCGATGACATTTCTAAAAAAGTCATCGATGACATTTCTGAAAAAGTCATCGATGACATTTCTGAAAAAGTCATCGATGACATTTCTGAAAAAGTCATCGATGACATTTCTGAAAAAGTCATCGATGACATTTCTGAAAAAGTCATCGATGACATTTCTGAAAAAGTCATCGATGACATTTCTGAAAAAGTCATCGATGACATTTCTGAAAAAGTCATTTCTGACATTTCTGAAAAAGTCATTGATGACATTTCTGAAAAAGTCATCGATGACATTTCTGAAAAAGTCATCGATGACATTTCTGAAAAAGTCATCGATGACATTTCTAAAAAAGTCATCGATGACATTTCTGAAAAAGTCATCGATGACATTTCTGAAAAAGTCATTGATGACATTTCTAAAAAAGTCATCGATGACATTTCTAAAAAAGTCATCGATGACATTTCTGAAAAAGTCATCGATGACATTTCTGAAAAAGTCATCGATGACATTTCTGAAAAAGTCATCGATGACATTTCTGAAAAAGTCATCGATGACATTTCTGAAAAAGTCATCGATGACATTTCTGAAAAAGTCATCGATGACATTTCTGAAAAAGTCATCGATGACATTTCTGAAAAAGTCATTGATGACATTTCTGAAAAAGTCATCGATGACATTTTTTATTCTAAAAAAGTCATCATCATGACATTGTTTATTCTAAAAAAGTCATCGATGACATTTCTGAAAAAGTCATCGATGACATTTCTGATAAAGTCATCGATGACATATCTGAACAAGTCAATCAATTTTATAATACCCTCTGCAAGGGTATAAAAATAAGGCAATGAACTCTTGCGCTATTTTTTAGATATTAACACTTACTAGAACATAAAAAGTTTGATCATTTAAAATATAGTATGAGTTTTATCTTTTAATATCTACTTGCAATTAGTAAACATTTCTTTAAGTAAAATCTTTTGTGCGAAATAATTTAATATATTGTCATTTAGATTCCTTAAAAATGGCAGCAGAAATCAATTTTGAATGTTAAGAGCAAAAAGCATTTAATTATTTGATTACATCTTCAACCCATAGAAATATGAAATCAATTTTGTGCCATACTCGTAAAATGATTTATATTAACTTTGAATTTCGAATAGAATAATTTGCTCAAACTGTAATTAGTCATGAGTGGAAAGCAGTTTTAATTGGTTTAGTCTGCTGGTAATTAAGAAATCAAATTTAACAAAATTTTGTTTTATCAGTAACAGTTGTTGAATTCGTTGACAGTCTTAACAAAATGCGACCTTTTTTGTTATTGTTACCAAAGGGTATGGAAAAGTTCGTAGTTCTTTTTCTGGACTATATAAATATAAAGATAATATTGTTTTTTGGTAATTTGGTAATGGCCATATCATATCTTCAACGCTAAAAGTAGTTGGGAATTCAAACTACATGAAGCGAAAAAAGAACGGCGAAGCTTGCAACTGCAAATTCCACATTTTTTATGTGCTTACCCTTCTTAGTCGCCATCAGATTTAGTATAAAGGTCTTCGCCTTAAGCAACTAACCGTCGCGCCCAAATATTTTTGTTATAGTATATTTGGTAATAATTTCCATTTGTTTATCTTGAGTTTAAAACATTTATTTTCTCTTATTTTATTGCTTAATCAGATCCTCGGTATACGTGAAATATATATTTGTTATAACTTGAGGCTTGCCCGAAAATATCCAAGTCAAAAATAATGCATATTCACCTGTAGGAAAAGGCAAAGGCATCAGTTCAGGCTTCAAATAGAAGTCCTTAACTTGTTGTAAGCCCTGTAGTTGATAAGGATAACTGATTAGCTCTAAATTTCCATTTCAATTAAATTCAAATTTTTCTCATACCACAAAGGGACACGTGTGATTGATTGTAGATTTGTCTTTGATCAAACCAAATATAATTTTGGCCACTGGTTCATTTGGTTTTCGCATAAAAGCGCATGCATCTATGGTCGAATCAATTATCCAAGGCTTGTATCCATTGGCCTTTTTGAGCACTTGCAGTCTCACAAAAATATGATTGGCTGGATAATGGACAGTGATATTAATATTAGCCACTGTTTTCTCACGGCTAATAGCTCGCAAACGGCAATGTTCTACTATAACCCAATTGAAAGTATAAAATCTTATTATTCGCTTACATTCTCATTAAAAAACATGGCCAAAAATAATACAAGATATGTAAAGATTTTGCTCATATCTATTGTAATGGATAAAGTGGACTGTCAATTCCACATTGAATTAGTGCCTTTATACCCCTAATTAGTCAAGCTTGAGGAAAAAGGTTAATTTGATAAGCTAATTAGAATATATTTTTCAGACAAAAATGTAAATTTGCATTAAAAGTAATTTGTTTCTAGATCAAAACAGTTTTAACTGGAGTTTGGTAAATTACATAAACATTTAGTAAAAGATTTTATAGCAAATTGGGGACTATTGCTATATTATACTAGTAATTACTGATATTGATAAACTGTTAGTTTCTATGGGATTTCATTTGTTGGCCACTAAAAATATAATTTTTCAATAAAATCCTATATTAACTTCAAATAATACAAAACATTGCTCATTCATAACAAAGAAAAACTCTTTATTAATTTCAAACAATCATTGAAGTCTGTGGTAATTATATTTCTTCTATTGCTTAATGAGATCCTCCGCAAATGTGAAATAGAGATTTGTTGCAAATTGCGGCTTACCCGAAAATATCCACGTCATAAATAGTGCATAATCACCAGTTGGGAATGGCAAAGGCACCATATCGGGTCTCAAATAGAAGTCCCTAATTTGTTGTAAACCCTGGCAAAATTCGTACATTAAAAAATATCATAGTAATTAAATATAAATGTTCCTCTCTTACCGTATACGGACAAGTGTGATTGACCGTAGATTTCTCTTTGATCAAATTGTAAACGATTTTTGCAACAGGTTGATTGTTTTTTCGCATAAAACCGCAGGCATCTACAGTCGAATCAATTATCCAAGGCTTATATCCATTGGCCTTTTTGAGTACTTGGAGTCTCACATAAATATCTTCTGCCGGATAGTGAACATTTACATCAATATTGGCCACTGTTTTCTCACGGCTAATAGCTCGCAAACGGCAATGTTCAATGGTAACCCAAGATTCATTAAACGTTTTACACACAGCACTGGTTAATTTAAAGACGGCAGCCATCTAGAAGAATAAAACAAAAGTTTTTATTACTATTGAATAAAAAAATAAATATTAATTTATGCTTACATTCTTATTAAAAGATAGTGCCAGAACTAATACAACAAATGCACTAATTCTTCTCATAATTCAAATTGACTGATGTTCCCATGTCGCATCCTTTTGTTTATATACCGCTAATTAGTTATGCCTGAAAGATGATTTTAATTGCAACTATTTGATAACTAAAAAACAAATTCCAAAATTCACATAGTTTTGCACAAATATGTAAAACCATTATTTAAAAGATTTTATCGTATGGGTAAAGTTTTTGTTACAAATGAGTTTGGTATATGATGAGCACATTAGCGCCGCCACCAGCCAACGGCCAACTACGGCCTTATGGAAAAACGTTTATATGGATAACTCGACTGTTTGTTGTCCGATTTTAATCAAATTTGGTATTTTGCTGGATATTAGTATCAAATTGAAGTGTGCCAAATTTGCATAAGGTAGAAAATTACGGGATATAATCGAGTTTTTTCAAATTACGGGGGCAAAAAGGGGCGTGCCAAAAATTTGAAACAAACTCGATAACTGTACATACTACACGAGTCTATATACCAAATTTTATGGTTTTCGCTTTTATAGTCTCCGAGATCTAGGTGTTCATACGGGCAAACCTAAGTCGACTCGTCTGTAAATGCTGATCAAGAATATAGACACTTTATAGAGGGTCGGAAAAACTTCCTTCTGCCTGTTACGTACATTTTGGCCACTTTAATATACCTTTTCATCCTATGGGTGATGGTATGGATATGGTATAAAAACGAGACGACTCACTTACTTCATTTTTCGATTTCATTTAATGGATATTGATTGAATATGCTATATAATGGTCAGGAGATAAGCTCTTGGGTCATAGTACTTTTTTATTTTAATTTCTGATCCATTGTAATTGATATGTAGTTTTGATTCTTTTTGAAGCATTATATATCATTATATTTAAACGAAATAGTTCAAAGTTGTTTCACTTTCTAAACCAAGTATTTTAGTCATATATGCCAAGTTTCAACTTGCCCACGAAGTGTGTTGGTAAAAAGAAACACAAAATCTATTGTGTAGTGGTATCTTGAATTTTATCTTTTTGACTTTATATACAAAAATATGAAGCCCAAAAATAGTGTATAGTATCAATGTTTAACAAATAAATGTACACACATTTGCAAAGGGAAAATATTTTTATGTTTTATTAATAACGTTTTCCAAATAGTTAAAATGTTGCACAAAAAAGAGAATAGTAATAAGAAAAAAAAAGGAAAGGCAACTTGAAATGAACATTGCATTTTGTTAATCATACAATGAATGTACGAATTGGTATTTTTAATAATTGACGGTCGATTTCATTTATTTATTGATAATAAATTGTTTGCAAGAGATAAATTTGCCAACTGTCTATTTAAATTAAATGGCTAGTAGAAATTTTTTCATTTTGCCAGCTTGGTACTTCAGGATTGTGCCATAAGTAAAGATATAAGTACAATCCTTGATAACTAATGTGAAAAAGCAAATGAGGATTTGTAGTTGATTTGAGATTAACTGAGATTACTACTTCATTACATATTACACACTCTATTAGATAGAAATACTACTTCTAAGTGGATTACTAGCAAATTGCTTTTATTTGCGAAATTTTTCAAAATTTTGATAAGTCGTCATAGACTTGTGATTACCTTGACCATAAAAGGCCATGGCATGCCGTTAAGTATATATCCGTCTGCTCGTATATTTCTTAGTCAGGTAATTGGGTAGTTCCCCTTGAACAAATAAAATAGGAAAGCAAACAACGGCACTTTCAGCCTCAACTCTTGGCACTTGGCGTTTTGTTTTTCTTTGGAAACTGATAACACATAATTAAGGTATATAAATAGCTGATAGAGCAAATTTTCCGACAACTTCAACCCACTATGTACTTCCTCCATCTCATCCCTCCGCTTGTCCTACTTATGTAGCTTTGTTATTTATGCAGAATTTTGTGTTGTGATATTTTTAGCCAAAGTGGCAAAGCTAATTTTAGCAATCAAGCTGTCAGTGTCTTATTTTTTTGTTTTTGTTATTATTTTTTTACTTGGCCAAGTTAATGCGACGCAGACTTAAATGACAAACGACAAGTACTTGATTTCCATCATTCAAAACCTTATTTCGTGTTGCCAACGCTGTCTGCCACCTTAAAAACAAACCATTAAAGCCTAAACAAATATTTTTTTTCCGCTTACCCCTGATAAGATTTGGCCAATATAGTCGTGGTTGGTCTATAACCATATACATGCATTTAGTGTGGTCCTCTTGAGGTTTGTTATTTTCGCAACTTGTCTGAACTTGTCGAGGTGAATGGGAAAGTGAATCAGTGTGGTAAATCTGATAAGATATAGACATATATATAGTAGGTAGTAATTGTAATTGCTATTGAATCGACTTTATGACATTTCCGAATAACAGTCTGTTCTTGGGCAAACAGCATGATGAATTTGTTCAAGTGTTTTTTGCAATTATTTATAGAGCCCGATGAGAGCTAAAAATAAATGATACTATATGGCCTGATATAAGGTCAGCAGACGGCAGACAATATCAAGGTATAATTTTCCATATGCTAAATAAATATACATGTATGCTTTAATATCTAAACCAATTTGCATTTCATTACTGTTCATTATGGTTGCTAGGCCATAAAATAATCCAAAAAACGTGATATGAGAGTCACACGTTTTGGTTTATCACGTTTTGCCAATGATAAGACTAGTTGTATAACTCTTTTTTTTCTTTGCCACATTGTTGGTCTCAAATTTCAACAATATGTTTTAGAATAGAGACGACGGCAAACACCTACAACAATTTCTTGCTTTTTATTTTCTTTTATCAACATGTGTGTATGAAAAAATTGTTTGGTTTTTTAAACAAAAAATAAGTTTACAAATAATAATCCATTAATTTACGTCATTGAAAATTGACATTGCCTTCGTCATGAATCTAGTCATGAGTTGATCATGAAAAAAATCCATACAGAACACATGTTTCTGGACTGAATAAATTCAAATTGCAAAACAACATTATATACGCCCACAAATGCCATTAGGGTAAGTAAATCCCCGGGAAATAAATTTGAGAAACTATTCGAAATGTTTACCTTTGGCGAGTTTCCCTGTGGAAAAATTAAAACAAAGATGTGGGTGTGCAGGTGGGAAAAAGAAAATATTTACTTCCTATCTTAATGAAGCTAAAAAGAAATATGTTTAGTCTATTCATATATCAGATTAAGTGACCTAGTACAAGAAGTTCAGCAGTAATTATTAGGGGTAACAAAAATTAATGTATGTTAGTTAAAAGTATACAGTAAAACCTCTGTTAAGCGATTACTCTTCGGTCATAGGAGGTTATTTTATATTAAACGTTGGGCCTATAAATTTTGTAGGTGTTTGCTTACTGTAGCCGTTCGCAAGAAGAGGTTTTACTGTATACAGTTTAGGACTAGTCTGTACACATATACCATTTATCATTCTTGCAGTTTTTGTTCAAAATCTGGTTGAGGTTTGGTTTAGCCAAAGTCTTATGACTAAAATCTTATCTTATGGGTAAATTCTCTTTTTTAAAACATTCTAATAGCTTATTACATACATAGATCACCTGGAATTTCTCTTTCTTAACCAAAAAAGGACATAAAGGTTCTTTTCGAAAATTTGTCTTGAATTTGTCTATTTCATTTAGCTAAATGGTATTAATTAATAATCGAAAAGAGCATTCGATGTAAGCAGATAAGACTACAACCTACAGATGACTTCCTCTTAGATTTATAGTAAATTTTTCAGTTCAAATTAAAAAGAAAAATGTAAAGGACCTTCAGTTAACCAATAGTATTTATATACTCATTCAATATGTATGTATAGGTTAACCCTCAAATAGATGGAGAGAGATACAATATAGCTCTAATCCTCTGGTTAACCTTCAGTTAGCTTACCCAACAACGTTCTTTCCAAGTTTAGGGTTCAAAATCCCAGTTTTTGCGCTGCTCATTAAAAATATGTGTAATTATTATTGGCAACTGTACAGTGAATATCGGACTACGTCCATCCGTTGAGACAATAACTTCATTAAGTGACATATAAAAATTAACAATCATTTTTTAACGCCTTTGCATACATATATAAGACTGAGACTCGTATTGGATAATCCGAGATTCTCAAGACAAGATTTTGACTTACGTGAGAAAGTTTTACGACATTGACGCACTTGTTTGGGCAGCTGGTAAGGTGGGTGGGTGGTTGTTTTGGGTGATTGGGTAGTTGCTTTGGCTTCACTTACTTACATAACGGTTAACATGCATTCATGTGTGTGTGTGTGTGTGTGTGTGTACATATGGCAACCAGCTGAGTTTTGCGTAAGCAGACCAAGATTGAAAAGAATAAAGAGAAGAGGAAGGGAGCGAGGTAGGGATTCGAGGGCGACAGGTACACGAAAAATGTGCAAAATCGTGATAATCGTATAATAAAACAATAAGTAATTTAACTGTGCTTTTTATTAATACTTATTGTATCTTCAGAACGTGCTCGGACATGTCAAAAACCCCCAGCAAGAGAATAAAAAAGAGAACATTTCAAAGAGAACTTAACATTTTGTTTGGTTTGTTATCAGTTCTCTTATCACATTTGACTTTCGTCTTGGCACGCGCTTTTGACTACTACTCTCTCTATCTATCTTTCAATCGGCGAGATAATCATGCTATCACATTTTCCAGTTTACTGCGGCGCCTTCGGCTATCTGAAAACTGCCTCACCTTCCCTAACCCATGTTCTTGTGAAATTCAACGAAACTATGATAATTATCGTCTCTCGAAGACAGAGCAAAGAGAGACAGAGAGAGAGAGAGAGACTCAGAGTCAAGAGAAATTTCGATTTTATTTAATTTTTTTTTTCTGCCCCACCATTAATCGATAAACATTAATTAAATATTTAATGCAAATAACCCAACCTGGCCCGATCGCAGTCTATATTTATTTCACAATTATAAATGTAGCGTTAATTTTGCATGGCTTTGTTTGTGTAAATATTTGGCCTAGTGTGGCAGACGTTACGGCTGAAAGGGAAGGGCAGTACGTACCTACAAAATGATATGTAGGTGCAATTGCGTTTTACGCTTTTCGCAATTTCATAAAGGTGTATCGAGAAAGAGAGAAAGATATCTAGAGTATATTGCACTGTTTGATTATCTAATTTGCATTCTTCTTTTTTATTTTATTAGTTTTCCCACACATGTGCGATTTAAACCGTAGACTTTTAATCTGAATGGAAAGGGGTAGTCAATCATGTGAGAATCCAGCGAAAGCCGGTTTAAATGTGTGAAGATTATATGAACTGAAGCCTGTCTGGAACGAAACTGTGACCCGTGAACTGATATTGCATCTTGTCATATTTGATAACTGTATAAATCTTTTAACTGAAATTGATTAGCTTGAAAAGTTCTTCAATTGTTTTCTAGTCAGGCTTTAAAAAGGTTTTAACTAGTCTTTAATACTGTTTAGTTGAAAGGCTTATGAAAATTGGTAAATAATCTACATTCTAGAGACCTAAAAAATATCTAGATTTATTTACAAATAACAATGTTTGTTTAACATTTTCTCAACCACAGTTGAAAGACTTTTCTATTAAGAATAAATAGATATAAAAATTGTTTTTGAGTAAATAAATTGTGCCTTGAGACCAGTAAAAATGTATGTGGTTGTAGGTCATTTCATATATAAGCAAAATATTTCTTGCTTTATAGGTATTTGGAAGAATGGAGTCTTTTCTCACCTCTGTATAATTGGCCCACTCTTATCTCAAATAAAAAAAAAATTAATAATAAATAAATACGATTGTTTATATAAAAACATTGCATTGTTCAGTTTTCTTCCGAGAACTGATCATAAAATCTTTGTGTTTATATAGCACGTGCCGAAAGAAAATATTTCAAAATTTCCAATGTAATTTCAAATTCCTTTACCCAAGAAATATTTATAAAGTACGGCATCTTTGTTATCTCCGGGAGGGAATTAATTTTTGATTTATGCCAATTCATGGTTATTATTATTAAATCGGTTACTTTGGCTTTATCAGAGTATATATGGATTAAGTTTTCTGCTTTAAAAGTTAAACAAATTGTAAATCACTAATTACTCACTAGTTGTGGTTCCTTTTTTTTGCAATTGATTAGTTTTATTACAGTACAAATCAGTTATAAAGTGACTCTGTTTTTTACAATCAATATTTTTATGGATACATCATGTAAAATGGCATTTAAAGCAATGATAGCGTATACGCCAGGTGTGACAGCGCATTTAAGATAAAGCTTAAGTGATAATGCTTTAATATTTAAGATAGAGAACACTTAAAAATAAAAAAAAAGAATGGGAAAAAGTTAAGTAAATGTAGTTTCTGTCTTAAATTTGAGACAATGAATCTTTACAGGCTCGAAAAATCTTTGAATAGCAAATAGTACGAACCCTTATAATCATCAAAGATACTAGTTCATCAAAGATCATTGTTCATCATTGCTTTAAAAGGTCCTCCTCATAATGATAATACACATTAGTATGGAATTGAGGAGTACCAGAAAATATCCAAGTCATAAGGAGACCATAATCGCCTGTAGGCAAGGGTACGGGTATCTGATCCGCTGTTATATAAAAGTCCTTTACCACTTGTTTGCCCTGAGATAAAGAAAGGTATAGATATTTTACGTTTACATGCATACAATTTGACTTACCACATAGGGACAGGTATGATTAATTGTGGAAAAATCTTTATAAAAACCATGCACCATTTTCATCACTGGATTGTTCGACCTTTTCATAAAAGCACAAGCATCGATGACCTGACTGAATAGCCAAGGCTTGTATCCATTCGCTTTCTTGAGAACTTCTAATTTCAGGTGGATTTTCTTAGCTGGATGGTGAATCGTGGCAATTATATTGATGATTGTCTTATTACGATTAACAGCTTTTAGACGACATTGTTCAAAGGTCACCCATGATTTGTTATAGGACTCACACACAGCATTTGTCATTCTCACTTTGGCAGAAAACTGCAAAAAAAGTAAAAGAAAAAGACGTTTTAAAGAGAACTCTGGGATTACATTCTTATTGATAGACAAAGCCATCACTAAAACCAGAACTATTGAAATTCTATTCATATTTATTGTGTCTATAGATATCGACTGGTGAGTTTGGAAGGATTTATTGCCTTATATATCAAGAAATTTTCATGGTTGAAAAACAGTATTAATACCAGAATCAATAGTAAATACCCAAATTATAAACATGCTTTTGCAAAAGTATCTCATTATGTGAACAATTGAAACCTATCTAATTTGTGATTTTATCACCTGATACAAAGTTTGCAATTTTTTGGTAAAACTATAGAAATTAGATCAAATTGTTATTGATGCATGAATATTCCGATGCTTATGCATTAGGCTATGGCCTTATAAAATTTATAAAATGTGGCCTTTAAAAATCACTAAACAAAACTAAAAGAGTTAAGTAAACAGCATTGCACTTTAGCTACAAATAAGTACAAAAAATATATTTAATTCAATTTTTCAGCAATGTATAAAATTATTAAAATCAATTGGGAAGTTAAATAAATTTATTTTTTAAAAGAATACGAATATAACTTATAAATATTACTGCTTTAATAGATCCTCCTCAAAAGTGAAATATACATTAACTGTGACTTGAGGACTACCAGAAAAGAACCAAGTCATGAGTAATCCATAATCCCCTGTGGGCAAGGGCAATGGTATCTGATCCGGTGTTACATAAAAATCCTTTAGCACTTGTTTACCCTGAAAAAAAGAATTAGTAGGTATAATTTAAACATTTTCTTTTATACATCTTATATTAGATTTACCACATAGGGACAGGTGTGATTAATTGTAGAATAAGTTTTGTAAAAGGTATGCACAATTTTAAGTACGGGATTATTCGATTTTTGCATAAAGGCACAAGCATCGATAACCTGATTGATTAGCCATGGCTTATACCCATTGGCCTTTTTGAGAAATTGTAATTTCAGGTCGATTTTCTTAGCTGGATGAAGAACGGTTGCATTTACATTAAAGACTGTCTTATCACGGTTAATCGCTTTTAGACGGCAATACTCAATAGTAACCCATGACTTGTTATGGGACTCACACACAGCATTTGTCATTCTCACTTTGGCAGACAACTAGCAAAAAGAATAAGAGATAAATTGAAGTAAAAGACGTTTTTTAAACAAAACTGTCGGATTACATTCTCATTGATAGACAAAGCCATCACGAAAGCAAGTACTATTGAAAATTTGTTCATAATAATTGTTTTTTTTTTTGGGTATATTGACTGATGAATCTAGAAAGAATTATAAGCTTATATACCTGCATTTGTTCATGGTTGACAGTGTAAATACTAAATGCAGTTGCCGTCTGTGATTTTATCATTTGATAAGAATGTAAGTTTGGCCCTTGTTAATGAAATATTAAATATTTTGCTTTGACAGTTAAATGAAGTAATAAACCGGAACACCTAAAATTACAAAAGCGATTATACAAATGTTTATTGATGCATAAATTTGCTTATTCTTTAATAAGTCATAAAATAGAGCTCAAAGAGTACAGTACGGTTTGATCCCCGATCACCAGTTTGGCTTCAGGGAGTGTCATGGCACGCCAGAACAATGCCCTCGGATTAGCAACAAAATTCTGGAAGCGTTTGAGGAGAGGAAATATTGTACAGCAGCCTTCCTTGATGTAAAACAGGCCTGTTATACAAGCTCAAATCTTTGGACTTCTCAAGTCATATCTTCTTGGGCTTTTACGTGAGATGTAGCGTGTTGGGCACAGTTCTGTACACGATCAATACGGCCGACATGTCAGTCAGCTCGGATCATAGAATGCTAGCTTCCACTCTTGCGGATGATACGGCATTTCTTGCGACGAATGAATCGCCAACGGTCGCCAGCAGTCTACTGCAAGGACAGCTTGACGAAACTGATCACTGGCTTGCCAGATGGATCATAATGGTGAATCCCGAAAAGTCGACGCACATTACATTCACGCTGAGACGAGGGATCTATCCTGCAGTACGTATGGACAGCGCCATCATACCAGAAGCTAATGGCTACCTTGGCCTAATTTTTAATAAGAGGCTAACCTGACGACCTCATATCATGGAAAAGAGGAAAATGCTGGACCAAAGATTGAGCAAATACCTCTGGCCGTCCTAAAGGCTTTCCAGCATGGACCTACTTGATCCCACTTGGGGCACTGCCTGCATGTTCAGCCGTAAAATCATACAAAGGTTTCAAAACAAAGGCCCTAAGAGTCATGTCCGATGCTAACGTCCTGTCGTCCAATGCTGGGATCCACAGTTCATTGGGTATCCCATGGGTAACGGACGAGATAACAAGGCTGATGAGGGCCCACCTGGACCGCCTCGACAGGCACTAAAACCCTCTGGACATCAACCATCTTGACCTGCCCCACGGAGTGGACTAACCGACAACAACTTGCACTCACCGCCCTATTCCAATTGATACTCTAATATTCAAATTCTTATCGTTTTGAAATTATGAAATGGTATGTTATGTTCACTTTGTTTCTATATGTATAACCTTCTAAATGTCTCGTTTGCCATTGAATTCTGCTGATTGTCCACCTTTCGGATAGATTGTAAAAAGAGGGCTCCCCCCGCAAAAAAAAAAAGAGTACAGATTTGGTTTAGTTTACTTTTCTCTCTTATTATATATATATATATACATATATACGTACATATACCTACACACATTTTTTGGCGGCGTCTTCGTTATCTGCTTGGTGTGAATAGAAAAATTGTATTTTATGCCATTTCATGCTTATTGTTGTTAAGAGCTAATAATTTCACCAAAGAGTCAATATTAAATAATAAATATTAGGTGCTTTAATTGTTCGAAGTACATTGCCATAAATTAAAAATTTTGCCGTCGGTGAGAAAAGGTCAAAAAATTGTTGTAGTAAAAAATTATTGCAATTATTATTGTTTGTTGGAAATACCAAAAAGATTGCATTTATATGCGGGGGATGTTCTACAGATGCTGATATATAATAATATATATATAGTATATAGTGTTGTGCTTTGGTTTTTACGTTTTGTAAACCTGTTTTTATTCATTCATAACAAAGATGTGTATGTGTTGTGTCTGTGTGCATTTGAGGGCTCTGTCCTAAACAATTTTTTTTTTTTATGAGAAGTTCCCCTGAATCGTTTGCTGTAAATTAAAAGCTCAATTTAGTTAGTATTTTGTATTATCAAACAGTTTTGTGGGTTTTCCATGAAACACACTCTCAGTGGTTTCTTATCATCAAAACTCTTGTTTTTTATAGCCTTGAATTGTGGACCAACATTTAAATGTTTATATGCTACTTTTTAATTAGTTTGGTGATACATAGGAGAACATATAATTCTTTAAGGATTATGTTCCCCTCACACTAATTACTTTAAATAGTTTAAAAAAAAGAGTTTTCAGTTATTATTAATTTTTTTCAAGCTAATATTGAAAGAAATGTTTTTAGAGAATAGTTTTATTTTAAGAGAGGGAGAGAGAGAAAGAAAGGGTATTCAGAAGGCGCTTATTAGTCTCCTTTACTGATAATGCGTTTCGTTGTGGCACGAGTTCCAGAGAAACACCGCAGATTTGAAGTCACGCTGTATTTAAATGAGCACAAACATTGATAAGCCAAGTTTTTGTTGAACTGCAGCTTATGATGGGGAAATAACATTATTTGGAATAACACATAAATATTTTTCTTGTGTATTACGTATCTTCAATACAACAGGATTATTATTGTTTCACTTGAATTAGTCTACGCATTAAGTATTACGACTTGGCTTAAAATTCATTGCTTAGCCAAGTATCAAACGACCAATTGACTCTGGGGCCAAGTGCGAGGGGCCTAGCTTTAACTGTAATGTATTGGCACGTCAGGTAAATAGCATAGCACGCGCTCATGTCTGTCACATGTACAGCAGCTGGTCACGAAAATTAAAACTAGTTTGACCGTTAAAATTGAACCGATCATCAGCCGTGAGCCGTCTGAGCGTCAACAGGTTGTAGAGTGTCAAGTGGGGGTATTCCTATGTCCAATATCCAATTTATCATTTGAGAATATGCTAATAATTTCATGGGGAGCGCCTAGCACCAAAACTGAATGACAATATGATTCATATTTACCTTCGACGACATCGCCGCAATATACATATTTCAATCTTTGAAATTTGCACTTTGCTTTTCTATCATATATATCTTGTCTCGTCTGCCTTCAAGTCTTGCAAGTCACGCTTTATTCGGCTTGATTCCGTATTTGACTAAATCAAAAAAAAACTAAGCAAACTGCTCAGAGTACAACAATTGATGCCCCCTCAAACAGTTTAAGATGCCATGCCTCCAAAAAAATCAATTGGTTTTTCCCCCCGGTTTTTGCCATGTGAAAGTATGCCAGCTTCAGGCAGCCAAATTTCAGCTTAAATCAGTCAATGGCCACATGGTAGTATTACTCAGCTTACCAATCATGACTTGACCGAAATTTTGTTCATGCCCAATTGTTAAGGTTCTTGGGAATTCACGCTTGATTTTCCATACAATGTGTAAAGTACAAAGTGATGATTAACTGAGTAGTTGGTAATTGCAATTCGTTCACTTATTGTATAACCACCTGGGAGAAAAAAAAAAAAAACACAAACAGATGCCAATAGCAAAAAAAAAAAAGTTAAAATGCACTAAGTAAATATCTACACACATAGAAAGGCCTTTGCTTGTTTAGGTGGCAAAAACTAGGCTCTAATAATTCTAAACAATATGGCAAAACGTTGCCAGCTTATTAAGTACCTGATATATTGCATTTCTAAAGTACATAAATGCAGTGAATTATTAAGGTCTTTCAGGCAATGAGAACTCTGGTTTCCGCCTAAAGATATGGGAATCAATCAAAACTAAAATTTCTACTATCTCTGGAAATGTTTCTTCTACTGGGGAAAAATCGTGCCCAGACATAACGACTGAACTGACCTATGGCTAAATTATCTCGCTAATCATATTAAAACCAAAATCTTTCCAGTGATTTTTCCATGTGTGTTCAAGACACGCTCTCTGGCTATAAAACAAAAAAAAAAATTAATAGTACGATGTCTGACATTGATTATAGGCCATATACTAAACAGGTCTCGCTTAAACTCTCTGAAATCGCTCTGCCTTATTTTGTTTTGTTTCATATTCGATATACTGTATGTGTGTATATATATCGAGATATAAGGGAAAAAATAAACCTTTTCGCAGAATTTAATTGATAAGAGGGAGCCATAATACGCTTGGCAAGCATGTTCAGTGGGGAATTCCCCAGAGAGACTCATTGCTGGGGCTCTGGGGCTTGCAAGATCGATTGTATTGACGTCAAAGAAGTGTGTGAGTAGAGCTGTATGATAATTCCCCAATTAATTCTCACCCTCCCCAGAATGACAAGACCAAAGAAATTTCCATTTTTAAATTACAATTTTATTTTCCATTTTTTTTTTGTATTTTTTTTTTATGAAAATATTTTTCATTTAACCTAAAATTAAATAACAATTTTTTCAGTTTGTTTTTTTTTTTTTGTATGTTTGTTGAAAAGCTAACATAACAAGACTTTAATTTTTTTTTTAAATACAATAAGTTCAGTATGAACTAGAAATTATATAGATTTGACATTATCAATATGTATATAGATTGTATGTTAAAGAAAAATTCAGCCAGCAGCTGGTCACGCGCTTTGTATGTCTGTAGGTACAATTGTATCTGTATCTCACAGTCCGCAATATTGCGAAATTACGAAATGAGAGCGAGTATCTCTGTGTTTCTGTGTGTGTGTATGTTTAAGTGTGTTTGTGTATGTTTAAGAGTATTTGTGTGTGTGTTTGTTTGAGTGTAAGTGTATGTGTTACTTCCGCGGCTACTTCAACTGCAAGTTCTACTGCATTCGATGTGGCTGGCCGCTATTGCCGGGCTTCAATGAAGGTCGCCCTCTCCAATTATATCCATCCTCTTGATACAATATAAGTAGCTTTATAATAGCTTTATATATATATCGCTTAAGGTATATACTGGATATATATGTATATATGTATATATAGTGTGTTATAAGCTGATACCGTACGTCGGTTTCCCTTCCAAGGAACTCTCCAAAACGTTTGCGAGTCATCAACCTTTAACTGGTTTTTTGGTTTTTGAATTTTCTGTTTTCTGTTTTGTTTGAAACTTGTGGTGAAATTTGTTCATCGCTTGCCATCTTATTGGGCATGGTATTTCAATTCAATATGTAATGGGTTAGATCACACATTCTACACAGCCGGCAGCTGAACAATGGGATGTTGTGGTGCATCCCAATGGGCTTCACAATAGTCGACCAATTGATTTTCGGCCTTATTGAGCTGCTCCTCATTCAGTTCACCAGTCCAGGTCTTTTGCACCAGACAGCACGATTCGATGGTCTCCTGTCCCAGAATGCGGCTCAATTTCATGGCATCGTCCACTTTGATCACATAGATGTCATTCTCATAGCAAAAGGCCTCCAATAGAACCTCATGCATATGAGTTGCCGAGTCACCATCCTTGGGCACTGCCATGAGGCAGAAGAGTGAACCCTCTGGTGATTTTGATAAGACATTGATGGCAGCCGATAGTCCAACAATGACGCGTGATTCCATCTGGGCCCGCAGTAGAGCCTGCTTCACAGTGCGTCCAATGGGAGCACACTCCATATCCAATTGATGTTGATGCATTGCTGTAGATTCCTCAACGACCATTTTGTTTGATTTTGTTTTAGATGGATTATCCAGTTGCGTTTGGTTTAAAATTTTGTTTTTTGGCTTATACAAAAGCTTCTTAATGGCTTGGCACTGACTTGCACTGCTTTTTAGCGTAGTCTTTATTATAGTGTCTGTATTTTTGTTTTTGTTTTGTATTTGTTAATTAACTTTTGATTATGAAATTCTTTTCACGTTTTTTAGCTTTGCGCTCTTTTTTTTTTGCTGTTTAACCGCCGATCTGCGTTAACCGTGTCTCAACGTTGCTTCAATTTTGATTTGCAATTTCACAATGAATGCCTCAAACTTGTAGCTTGGAGCTTTTATAGCTGCCCTCTCCGTGGGGAACGATTTCTATGGAATTTCATCAGGCAATATTCAGAGAGAGCCCCCAGTGAGTGAGTAAGTGAGCGAAGTGTGACGCTCTCTTTTGGGGAATTATGGGGGCCTGCGTAAAATCCCCCATACGTGTCTCTCTCTCTCTCACTCTTTCGCTCTTGCTTGTTCGTTTTGCTCTTCTCTTTGTATGCTCTTGGGGTTTTGTATTTCTTCCAGGTAAAATTTCACTTAACGCCTTTGCTCTCATAAAAAAAATTTGTATTTTTTGCCAGTCTCAGCTTTAAGATTTCCGTTAAATTTTATTTTACGATTTTATTTGGTTAATTAGCATGTTTTTTTTTTTTGGTTTTTGGGCGTTTCTTTCCATGGGGTGCACTTGCAGTTATTTGGAGGTCATAACACTTGATAAAGGCTTCTAAGAGATTTGTTAAATTTCTTAGTTTCCGAAAATTTGTCAGCAAATTTCAAGTAAATTGAATTTTTACCAAAATCATTATTTTTCATCTGAACTCAATCCGATTCGGCGTACCAAGTGGCAAGAAGCCAAAAAAGTGTTGAGAAAAACCTAAGAAACAATACCATTATCATAAGTGAGTCAATTTTTGACGTCAAGGTCTCTCGATTTTACTAATTAATGATCTCTTCAGGCGTCGCGACGTACGACAAACTTTTGTATATAAAATTTAAATGAAATGAATTAAAAACTTTTCATTTGAATTTTTAGTGAATGAAATCTGTCCTGGGGGGAGCTGTTGTGGGTGTTGGGTTAACTCTTAACACAAAAAGCACGTGTGGCGCAAAAAAAAGGTGTCAATAGCTTCTTCCCGTGCTCTTATTTACACACTTTTTATACAGAAAATTGTCTGTTGCTTTTTATCAATTGAACCTCGGGACAGTTAAGTGAAATAACTACGCCATATACATATATACTATATATGTATATCCGACGAGTTCAACTACCCATCCGCTAAATTGGCGCGTATATTCTTACTTAGTCAATGCATTTTGATTTAAATGAAATACTTTTGTTTTGTTTTTGTCTTTTGGGCGTTTTATTTTGATTCGCCAAGCATATTTGTGTTGACGAAGGGTGTACAGTTTATTCGTTGTTATTAATGTCGAATGACAAGTTTTATAAATAGCCACCTGCAAAAATGCACCTGTATGCAAGCTCTCATTTACTACATACTCTCACATGTCAATGGGGGTTGAATAAACTGATGCCCAATCAGCACTTTTAACCCATCTCCAACCCCTCCCGAATGAAAATCCCACCCAACTCTGCTTGTTTATTGTTTTGAATTTTTGGGATGGTTCGATATGCATACATTTCTTAATCAACAACTATCCGGGCCTCTTTATTTTACTTTTCAAGACAGGGTGATATTTATAACAAGAGCAAGTTCTTCTTTGGGAAATCATAAAAGACTTGAAAGGAAATTGCGGAATAATTCTATCATTTATTGTTGTTTCTTAACATTAGAAGAAGTTAAAAATGTTTTACTATATTAAGGCGGGCTTTGATTTTGTCATAAAGGTGGGGAAGGGTTTTTCATTTGGTCTGTAAAAATGTCATGAGGAGGTGAACTAAATTTGCCTAATGTGGTTGATGAAGCTTAAAAATAAAATTTAAGCTTCATCAACCACATTTTAATCTTTATTTTAAATCTTTATTTAACACGTGTTGAAAATATTAACTAAGCTAGCAAATTTTTAAAGATTTTTAACCTTTTTGTGTCAATAAAATGGATATTGCCCTTAATACCCAAGTAACCAACTTTACATAACATTGAGAACAATTTTCGTTTTCCTTGCCACTTAGCACATTATAATATTTTCACAGGAACCCCGTTTTCGATATTTGCTGGACTTTAATTTAGGTCATTGAGACTTGAAAACGCATTCGTCAAGCTGAAATGTTCACTAATCTAGATATAAAATTGTAGGACTCTGAAATATTATATAATCCCTGCAAAAACCTTATAGAAAGAACATTAAAAATCTCTTAAATAATAAATATTCAATGGTTTTAAATATGTCCAAAAGTTAATATCAATTCCAATAATCCAATAATAATTATAATGCCAAATAACTCAAAATTGAGTAATAACAGATTTTTACTTGATAAAAGTAATTTTTGTTAAATGAAATGTTAAAGAAAATAACATTCAAAACCTTAAAAACGGAAATAATAGTGGAAACAAATATAATGGAAACACTTTTGTCACAAACCTACAAATTGTATACTAAAATCATAATTAAATACCAAATAGTTAACGTTCAAAGGCTAAGAAATATAAAGATTTTTATGTGCTAACAAATTAACTAAAGTGTTCGTTTTTATTTTGCATTCAAAAATGCTTGAATATGGGAATATCCATAAAAAAAACATATAAATAATATTATTGTTACCATAATATTGCAACGTGTACTTATATATAAATTTGTTAGCAATAATTTCTAATATGGTTTCATTAAAATTTAATATATTTCTATTGTCGTCTCCTAACCATCATTTAATGAAAATTTGAATAATTCCATTTTCTTACAGTTTATGGCTCAGAGAGTCATCATTTCATTTTGCTTTACTACCAAATTTCTATATTTAAACTTATTGTGAAATATGATAAACTCTTGTCGCTGTTGCCAAGCGTCTTCTCCGAAATAATAAACATAAATTTTTGTGTATCTTTGAAATGCAATCTTTATATATTTTGAATTAATACCTAACAATTTAATTTAAATCTTTAACATAACTGTACTTCTGCACAATTTTGAACTTGTTCCCACCCTTTTTGTTTATTTTGGCATTATTGTTAAATTTCACAAAATTAATGCAAAATAATTTTTAAAGAGTTTAATGAACTTCCTGGAAAACAGAATAAAATCATAACGAAGTGTAATTTGAATTTATAATAAACACAACAAATAAATACACAATACAATGAACCTAAAGTAGATATACTCTTCTTCTGGTATTGTTCGCAAGTTTAACTACGAGGAACTACTCACGTTTACCAAAATGTTTTGGTTTTTTTTTTCTTCTTTTTAATAATACTGACCTATGAAAAAACTATAAAAAAATATATATGACAATAACACGGCTTGCATATGTTAAAATCAGCATAAAGCTTGTTGTTTGTAGTAAGCAAAAAAATGACTTTTTGCGCGCCAAAATTGTCTCAAAAGTGGCCAATGAACTATGGCCCTGTACCTGACCATTGTACATGGATTTCGGTGTCAAATAACAGCTGCAAGTGTTTACCTGTTATTGTCTGCATTTTGATGGTGCATCAATTCGTCTTGTGGTGAAATGCCTAAATGCTGAATCATGCCGGAGAAGCTAAAAAAAACGTGGCCAACACCAGTACTTCATACATACCAAACGTCTCTCCCTCGCTCAAATGGCATGGTTGACAAGGAAAACTGGTTTTGAGAATTCCCCCAAATTGGTGCGTTTTGCATTGAGCCAGTTTTACTTTTAACTTGTGGTATGGAGGTGAGTCCAAAGTTCGGTTCAGTTTGTCTTACCTGATGTTTCAGGCATCGTCACCGCTATCGTCGCGTTTCCCTCACGTGCACCATTGCCCAGTTTGCCGGTCTGGCCAAGATGTGAATGCAGCAGCAGCAACATGCATATAGATAATGGGGATTTTTATTTTTGAGCGGGAAAACCCCGAGCCAAGTGAAGGCAGTTCTACATACAATAGCCCCTCCAAAAATTTATGAGTGTGAGGGTAATTTTATCATGGCTAGTTGGTACTTTTTGCTCTTGGTTAGTTTTTTTGATTAAAATAAGTGGATTGGCTAACGAGGCTCAAGCTTTATCAAGGTGATTCCCATTGGTGGTTGAACGGTTTCTTTAGATAGACTTGTAGTTTACCCAAAATTGTGAAATTATTAAGCGTGACGATCTCGAGAGACGTAAATGTAAATTATATAGTAAATTTGTATGGAATTCCCTAAAGCTTAAATGCGAAAAATTTGCATAAATATTGAATAATGCAAAATGCATCACAGAAATACGTTAGTTTTCAAATTTATTAAACAGCTTTCACAATCAGGTTGGCAGCACCATTTTGACTTCCATAGCTTTTGTTCGCTCCCACCATTTTCTTTCTATTCACCACCATTTTGTGCTCTCACTTTCTCTCTCTCTCTCTTGGTTTTACCGGCTTTTGAAAAAGCTCTGCTCTCTTCTGTTCTGTCAATATAAACAAACGAACATCTGTTTCATTTAAATCTTCAGTGTTGGTTAACGTGCAAATTATACATTTGTTTTTAATTTCTATAATATTTACATAACCTGCCTGGTGATAATTAAGTCATTAGAACCATAACAATTACTTTGTGACATTTTAAAGTTCAAATTCTCAAAACAATTATTAAGTAACATTGCTATACAACACCGTCCAGCCCACGCAGACGCTTTGAGTAAAAACCAAAAGCTCTCATCAAAGTCAAAGAAGTCAAGAAACGAAAACAACAACAAGCAAGATGAGAAGACTAAAAGAAATGACCAAATCTTGATATGCCCCCAAAACAAAAAAGAAGTCAAGAGTATTAACTGCCATGGAATGGAAACTAAAGCGTCATTCGTTGAAGCGAATGTTGAAGTAAGATAAAAACAGGCAACAAAAACCGGCTGGCACTCATTCAGTTCGTTGCTGGTCGACGGAAGTGACGGTTAACGGGAGAAAAGTTTTGTTTTATTACAAAAAAAATATAACGTAAAACCCCCTCGTCGGCGATAATCGATCAAACGGAATACATTTCTATATAGAAAAATTTGTTTACAATGGAGTATCTACACTATGCCTATGAGAAACTATTCGGTGCCGGCTCCCAGATCAATGGCACGCAATGTTCTAGCCACACGTGAGTTTTTACCATAAAAATTGAAGCTTTTCACACTGTGCGAAAACTCAACTGGGGAATTCATTTGAGGGGGAGTTCCAAAAGTGATTAATAGGACGACCTTTCCCAAAATTATCTATTTTTAGACCACGAAAAGTGATTTGTTTTGGCAATGTTCTGCTGGATCGCATAGTCAAACTAGAAGATCCGGAATTACTTAAGCGTTATGATCTAAAAATGGGTTCGAAAGGCGAAATGGAACTGGAGAAGCTGAACCAACTGGCTTTGGATGCTGCCAATAGGTAAAACATGATTTATAAGTTTCACATTTGCCAATTAACACGTTAATTTTCTGTGTTCAGTTCCCATTGTCTGACGAATCCCGGCGGCTCTGCTCTTAATACAGTTCGAATCTTAAAGCAATTGGGTACAGATGCTTTGTTCTTTGGAGCCGTGGGAGCCGATAAACATGCCGAACAATTGCGTTCGATATTCGAAGAACGTGGAATTGATGCCAAACTACAGACTGTGGACTCCTCCCATACTGGACAATGTGTGTGCCTTATGTATAATGATAATCCCACTTTGTATGCGAATATTGGTGCCTCGGCTTTATATTCACTTGAGCCATTCAAACATGCCGTCATCCATGAGGGCGAGACATTCTTACGTCCAGTGGAACGACGACAAATTGTATATATCGAAGGTTTCTTTGTGCCCAAGCGTGAAGAAGTCTGTGTTTATATAATGCATCATTTGATTAGAGAACGTCGTCGCATGGCCTTGAATCTAAGTGCTCCATATATTGTGAAAAATCACACTCAGACCATAATGCAATTGGCGTTGAGAGCTTTCTTCATTTTTGGCAATCGTCAAGAGTTCGAGGAACTGGTCAAAGCAACGGGTCACACCAGTATCGATGAATTGGCCGAGAAATTGCTTGAAGGTGGCAATATTAAAGTAATACTTATCACAAATGGTTCAAAGGGTGTTCAGATTATCACCAACTATGTGGAAGAACAATCTGCTGCAGGTCCCATTATCTTTGAGGACTATCGAGCTCAACAGGTGGACGAACTGGTGGATGCAACAGGTGCTGGTGATTCATTTGTGGCTGGTTTCCTACATGCCTGGCTGGAGAGGCGTTCCCTGAGCGAAAGCATACGCATTGCCACAAATGTGGCCGCCAAAGTGGTCACACAAGTTGGTTGCAATCTTCCTCAGACATGAATTTATGATTTTATTCACCCATAATCTCTTTAATAAGTGAGTGAGCACACACACAAAATATGGCACCAAAGTAGACTTTTGTTTGTATGAATCTTGTACATCCATTTAGTAGTTAGTTCCTTCTCAAAGCAATGTACTTAGTCATTAAGCTGAATATATAACAATCTCGTATAAAACAAAAGTCATTTGTTTTTACTTAAAGTGCATTTGCACTTAGTGTTAATGAGTATAAAAGATAATCCATAGTTGGAAATTATATTTACTTGACCTTGGTAAATAGACTGTACTCTATATGTATCTCAAATTTTGGCACAAAACTGATAGCTTATCAGCACGACAGTCAATAGCAAAGGTCATATGAACTATTGATGATTGGCAAAAATGTAAAAGATGATAAATAAACGAGCAGAGGCGAGGTTTTTGCAATAATTTATAATCAGCTGTAAGTAAATTCCCTGTCATAATTATGACATATGATATGTCAGTTGAAGTATATTTAAATGAAGTCGAATTGCCTTATCGTTCAACTCAGATAATTTTGTATTTGATTATGTATTTTGGTTCATTAACACTTTCTATTTGCGCTGTTGTTTTCTTTTTGTTGTTTAATTACTTGAATTTAACTGGATTGCGCTAATTATTTAGAATTGTTTACCATGGAGTTTTCTTTTTAATTGAGGAAAATAAAACGCAGTCACAGGGAATTGCATAATCTTTGTTTAAGCTTTGGAAAATTCCATTCAGTGATACTCATTCCTTTTTCTCCAGGTTGTTACCCCTTATACTTGGGACGATATTTGTTATAAATCTGTTTCAATATTACTTCAGACTTACAAAAGATCTATTTACAATTGAGTTAACTCACAATCAGCTACATAAACAGATATCTCAGGAATTGTCACAATTGTATTATGGGTTTTACTTAATTAAATGTGAATCATATTATGTTTATCTTTAATGTGAAATTAAAGTAGATGAAATAATACTGATTGAACTTCCCTTGATGTTAAAGGAATAACTATTTCGAAACGAAGTTGTCGTCAAAACAAATACATATATTATGTATATTGTTGATCAGATGTACTAAATCATAAACCTAAAACAAAGAACTGTAGCTTTTTACTCTCTTTTTAGGTACAAATGCAGACAAATTCAAACAACTTTAATCTTGGAAGTTCGAGTTCCTATAACTATAGTAATGCTTTAGCGATTTGATGCCTTTCAAATTGATATTACCAATATTCTGTACAGAAATGTTATAAAAAGTCGACGCTTAGTCTATTCGATTTTTGTTTCTTTCAATAATCTGTAAGTGCTTTTTGTAATACGAAAACTCAAGGGAGAACATTTGGAGTCGTAATCTTTGCCCGCCTTTGCTCTGAATTATCTAGTTAAAATTCCCAACTGGTTTCAGTATTGAAATAGTGGTAAGGCCTTACAATTTTAAAGTAGTTAGCCAAGTCTGCTCTTGAGGGAACTTTGTATTTTTTTTAATAACACTACAAAGACAACCTGTTCACTTTTTCCTTCTCCCAAAATCACCTCGAGCCTGCTAAATCGACAAATTTAAATACTATTTATTATACTTTTTTTTTTTTAAATTTATTCTAATGTAATATAATTACAAATCTAAGTTTAATCTATATAAAAACAGTTAGAAGGTAATGTTAATAAAAACTAACTAAAATAAATATATCACAAAAATTCTGTAAAACCCCGGATAATATATTCCACTTCCATTATTATTTCTTTTACATTTTTGATTTCCAATAAATTATTTATTCATTAATATTTATTTAATTCATTCATAAGCCAATGTTATACTTATTTCATACATGCCCAAAAAGCGAATTGCCAAGGGTATGTGAACTTAAAAAATCAGAAATTAGCACAATCTTCTGGGTTTTTACATATATTAAGTAAAAAGCGCTTTACTCATTTGCAAGAAAGAAGTCATTCGTTAATGAGAGAAATATCAGCAGGGCTCACATTATTGGGATTCACTTTAATGATTGTGTTTAAAAATAAACCCAATGAGCTTAGCTGAACCACTTGAGAAACTCCCCCACAAAACAACAAAGTTAACAAACAATCATCGACAATAGCTTTCAAATCTGGTTTTCTCATAGTTATTACGCTACATTTTATATGTACTTAATATGTATAGTTTTGCAGGCAAACAAACGATTTTCATTATCTTATGGCATGCTGACTTAGTCATAGAACAACCCACATACATACATAAGTCAGTTGGCTAACCGCCCCCTCCAAAAATGGCAAAAAGTAACAAAAGCAACAAACAAATACCGTCTAGTTATCATCAAAGTAGATTCTATTCTTTTTGTGTATATTGCTTTGGGGTTGGTTTTCGAGATAGGAGATTTTTTGGGAGCTGATATTCGTCATAGATGTTTGCAAATCGTTAACAAAACTAAGCCGCATTAGCAATGCCTGTATAAACAGGGCTAAGTCTTTAACAAGCAGCAGCTGATGTACTGAGAACAATCAACAAAAAGTAATGCCAAAATTGCTTGGCTTAGGCATGGAAAACATATTCTGGAATCTTTTAAAGTTGGCTAATTGGCAGAAAGCTGCTTACACACACTCACATGGCCAAGAGGCTAAAGGCCAAGCGCTCTCACACACACAAATAAAACTACCTCCCTCTTCATTCCCTAGTTAGAGAGTTTAAATCACATCAGCTGGCAATTTACTGGCTCCTGTTAATTACTTGATATTAATTTTATACAACTTGCAGCAGGACCCCAAATAGCCCAAGCTCGGGAGAACGAGGAACCCTAACCAATTTGATTGTTTCCTTCACTAGTCCTAGTCGTTGGATCCTTCTGGCCATCGGTTTTTGGGGCCCTAAAAGCACACGTAATTAATGTCATCATGTGGTTTACAGGGTTAACAGTTCTACCCCCATACAGACCCCTCCACTAGACAGTGTCCACTTTGATGTGGCGTCTGGGCCATGGCTAAGGGCCTCCATTTGTTGTCCGCTTGCCATCTTGCCTGCCAGATTGAACATTGGACTAAGACCTGCTTACAAATGTGATAATTAAATGTCATCGTTGTCAGCGTCATTTGCACTGGCTTGGCTATTTAATTTATAATAAATTGCCATTTAGCAAAATGCACTGAGAGAAAAGTGCAATGTTTGTGGTCTTCAATGAAATTCTGCTTTAAGATGGGCCATGAAATTGATTTGAAATTTCCATAAGTTGTTACAAGACAATAGGCAATTAAAATTGAAATCAAATTTAGAAAGTTACTTGCTCTAAATCGTGTGAATTTATAAATTAACAATGAAAAAAATTATTCGTTATCCACAATCATTTCCATTATCCCCGACGGAACTACCTTTTAGTATTGCTTCACCAGGGGGAAACTCAACCTACGTCGGGGTTCGAACTCGAGAATAACAGAATTGTAGAAAAACCTTTTAAATCTTTGAAAAACAGAGTAAGATTGACAAAAATCCTCATTTTATGATTTCAAAATACTTTGCGCATAAAGAAGGTACAATTATTACAAGGGTAAAATTAATTAGTTGTATTTATTTGATTGAAAGTTGAGACTTGTTATAACATTTAAAATATATTATGGTGATATTACTTTTTGCCTATGAAAGAATCTTCTTTAAAGGACTGACTTCAAGAGAGTTAATGGATAAGGACAGTTAAAGTCTAGAAGCTATAACTAAAACAAATGAAGTAAGATAAACACATTTTTATATATTTTGTTGTATTTAATATCTTAAATTATATTCTAAAAGAAAAAACAGAAAACCTAAGTCATATATTAATAATCAAATAAACAAATTAATAATTAATATGACATACAAACGATTTCTGTTTGCTTAAATATTAATTTCTTGAATTATCATAGAAGTACTTTACCTACCATTTTGTTCTTGCGAAGTTCTGAAAGATATGGAAAATAGTCAGCAAAAAAATTGATACGATAATTATTTTTATTATTATGGCAGTGTATGGAGGTCATTGCAAAAATATTTGTCGTTTGATTTATGTGCAACAGCAGCAGCAGCAAACGCCAACATGGCAACCATTTGGTCAGCTGTAACTGACATTGCATATTTGCTCTGCCCGTTCCATAACCTTCTCTTATTGCCCATGTTTGCTTAAAATATTACGCATACGCCATCAGACCGAATGGAAAAGGACAAAAAAAACCAAGGGGTCCCCCATCTTATGCCGAATAAAAGCAAAAAAAGAAAACCAGTTGTTGCCTTTTTAGCTGGCTTTTTGGTCTCCCTTTTTGCCTTTTTGCGGCATAACGCGCGGTTAAGTGGCCATAATGTGTGCTTTTATGGGCTTGGCATTGGCATTGGAAGGTCCTGCCGCCGCTCCCATTTCCACTCATAGGGTTCTTGGTCTTATTTTAATTCCTCGCCATATTTGCTGAGCCAGCATTGTTGCTGAATTATGTTATGCCCTGTCCCGGGCACAGGCAGACGCTTGTTGATTTTCCCTTGTGTCGAGAGATTCGCTTTATGTCTGGTCAAAATATTTGACTCTGACTCTCGGTAATGTTTGCTCAGTTGTTTACGGATAATCCGGTTTTATTGTTTAATAAGTCATGCCATCCAGCTTGCTGTGGTGTCTGGTCGGGTTTGGCATAAATGTTAGCGGCTCGTTGGCTTTTTGGCAGCATGTGTGAACAGGATATGCCAAGGACATGTACAATGTAGGGGGTGACAGGTAGAAAAAGTTCTTCTGAAAAACTTTTTTGCAAAATCAATGACCAAAATTAAATGGGGCTGTTACATACATATGTCTCAATGACTATGTTCGGATTAATATAAAATTTGTTTGACTTAGAGGATGAGAAAGATGAAGTGGAATACGGTAATATAGTTTAAAAGTTTAAAGAAATCAAAAGAAACAGTAAACCAAAACAACAAATAGAAAATGCTTTTCATATCCACTTCGAAATTTATCAATCAAATCAACAAGTAAAAAAGAACTTTTGTAGTTAGTTTAACCCTTGCAGAGGGTTTTATAAAATTGGTCGATCTTTGTAACGCACAGCAGGAGACTTTTCCGATTTCATAAAGTATATATATTCTTGATCAGCATGGGAAGCTGAGTCGATATAGCCATGTCCGTCTGTCTGTTTTGTATAGTTCACAATTGTCATTCAAATTGCTTTTATTCAACTCTTCTTTTAGAAATCTCTGTTCAGGTTCCTTTGGTAATTATTCAGCTTTGCATTTTTCCAGTATTGCTTATAAAAGTTAAAGTTTAGAGCATACTTTTAGGCTTTTCGTTCTGCAGTTCCTTAATGTAATACAGCTTTTCATTACACAACACGACAATCTTTAAAATTTCTGTCTCTTTTAAGAATATGTTTTTGTAATTTTCAGTTTAATTCATTTAAAAATAATCCTCATATCCTCAAATCATAATACCCATTTCAATAAGGAAGATATCCATTTGAAATAATTAAGCTATAGTTTATTTTCATTGTCTATTTTGCTAACTTATCAAAATAGTCTTAAACTATCTGAATTGAAAAAGAATTTCTGAAGATAACTTCTGTGATCCACTCATTTTGCTGTGACTGTACCTGAGAGCAATGTAATTCATTAAGTTGATTCAATGCTAAAGTGATTAACATAAATGATTTTCGAATTGGACTGAGAATCAAATCAAATTGCACAGATGTTTATTCAGACACGTCAGTCAAGATATAGACATTTGTTCTGCAATTCGTAACGAAAGTCTTTTGGAATCTTATTGAACAAGTCGAACATTTTTTAAGTCCCCCTTCCCAACACGCAACTGGCATCACATTATTAGCCAATTAGCTAAATTATAGCCTACTCGTAAAATGTCCTTTTAGCTAAAAAATAAGGACAATTGTCCCCTTGATCCATCCAATCAATTGCAATACATTGGCAGGGTGTTAAATGGCTAAATAAAAGGCATTTGTCCAGCACTTTGCGGTACAGTTTCAAGTGGTCTTTGTCTCGATTCTCACCCACCACCAATTGCCGCAATGCCACGAATTGAAGAGATTGCCTTGGTGAGCATAAATATACGGATTTGGAAATATCTGGCTATATTGTATCCGAACGGAGAGAACAATTGGCGCAAGTATGCCTTCGTGCTGCCAGTTTGCCTGATGAACATATTGCAGTTCATCTATTTGCAACGCATGTGGGGCGATCCCCCAGCATTCATATTGAATGCGTTCTTCTTTTCGGCCATATTCAATGCTTTGATGCGTACATTGCTGGTCATTGCGAAACGTGTACAGTTTGAGGAATTTTTGGGGGAACTGCAACGGTTATATGAAGTTATATGGGCAACCGAAGATGACATTTGTTGCGGCATATTGCAGGAGGCAGAACGAGAAGCACGTGACATAGCTATTTTCAATTTGTGTGCATCCTTTCTTGACATTACGGGTGCTGTGGTCTTTTCCCTTTTTAGCAAGGACAAAGGTGAGTCGATTGAGGGCTGGATATATTCCAGTCATTCCACATGCTCTTCTCGTTCTTCTCTTCTCACATTACAGTGCATCCGTTTGGCATTGCTTTGCCTCAGGTGGACATGACACGTTCGCCAGTATATGAAATTTTCTATATACTTGAAATACCCACTCCGATAGTCCTTTCGATAATGTATATGCCTTTTGTGAGTCTATTTGCTGCTTTTGCTCTCTTTGGTCGTGCCATGTTGCAAATGTTGTCGCACAAATTGTCGCGCATAAAGGACCTAAAGACATCGGAGGAACGTTATCAAATGCTCACCCGTTGTATTGACTTTCATTCAAATGTCGTAAAGTATGACTGAAATTTCAAATTTCATGTTTCAATTGAATTTCAATTAAAATTCTTTTCTTTTTCAGATATGTACGGATGTTTAATGATTTGGTCACTTTTATTGTGGGTGCTGAGGCCATCATCTTTGGCTCCATCATATGTTCCCTGTTGTTTTGTTTGAATTTGGTGAGCAATTCATTATATGTATATTCACTAAATATATTTTACTTTGGCATTTTAATACGAAAAACATAATCTTTGCATCTTTTGAACTTTAAAGTTAGTTGAAACTGACCAACAACTTAATTTTCCTATCTCTATCTGGTTCATTATTCCATTATTAATGTTTGATCTTATAGATACACTCATCTACTCAAATGATATCGGTTATTATGTATATCTTTACCATGCTTTATGTTCTCTTTACCTACTATAACAGAGCACAAGATTTGGTTGTTGAGGTAAATATAATTTATTTTAAAAATATTTAGTTATAACCATTTAATATCTTGTGCCAAAGAGCAATCATGTGTCTGAGGCTGTCTATGATGTGCCATGGTATGAGTGTGATATACGTTTTCGCAAAACTCTTCTGATCTTTTTAATGCAAACTCAAAGGACATTGGTGGTGAGTATTTTTTGCTTTTCATTTCATTTTCCTTTTTAATTTTTTTTCGCTTCTTTTTGGATTTTGTAGACCAGATTTTAATCCTAGTCTTTTGGCTTTATGTATACGCTCCATTTCATTTCATCTCTCGACAGATAAAAGTTGGCAACGTTTACCCCATGACTTTGGCCATGTTTCAGAGTTTGTTGAATGCATCCTATTCCTATTTTACCATGTTGCGTGGCGTGACCAACAAATGAGCTGGAAGCCCCTAACCAAAAAAGCGAGAGGACAGAGTGAACCGAAAAAGGAAGTTGCCAGCAATCTGAGTAATGCAAAAAGTTGTTGTTGTTGTTTAGCCTGGGATGGCATTTGCATATGTTCGTACACGTTCACGTTCTCGTTCTCATCCTCGTCGTCGTCGACGTCATCGTTTGAAAGGATTTAATCGGACTGCTGGTAGTTTTGTAGTTGTTCGTGTTTAGAGAGTAGTGTTGGCATGTAGCCCATAGAATGTAGAAGTAGCTCGGTCGAGAGTCCTTTGGCTTCTCTAGCTGCCAGGCAAATATCTAGTTTGTTGCATTTTCCTAGGCACATGTTTTTGTTTGCTTTAAAATCTCCCTCCATCCGCCTGCTTTTTCTCCTTCACACAAATAAACACCCTACAATAAGAATGTTTTTCAAATTGGTTGCAGCTGTTTAGCAAGCCAAATGTATGTAAATTAAGAAATCAAAACGAAAATGTATATCTACTTTATGTACTTTGGGAATTATGCAAGTTCAATTTCAAATTGATATTATGCATTCATCAAAAGACTTAGTTTAAGTCCATATAATTTGCAGGAATGTGCTAGGTAAGGCTACAAATTTCTTAATAGATGAGTACTATGGCGATTGCAATTCAGTTGATATGGCCTTCAATTTGAGGATTATATCTTTGACTTGATAATATATTATTTATCTGTTGACAATTTTATTTAGTGTTTAGTAACCTCGTCTTAGCTTGCACAAAATTATTAAATGAAAAGCATAATGTTATAGTATATTGCCTTAATTTGTATTTTCCGCCTAAAGGTTTCTTACATATTTTAACAATTGTGACCTAAGAAATGAAATTGTCTACTTGCACTTTAGCACAAATATTTCTCTCAACTCTCACTGCTGAAATCTCATAATTAAATAAAATTAGATTTTGTCTTAAATTGAATCAATTAATTAGCTTATGGAATTTGTTTTAGTTTACGAATTGTATGTACTTAGCCTTAAACTCTGGCAAATTCGATTTGCAATGCTTTCGCTTAGGTTATAAATTAAGCATTGCATACTCTTAGGCGGCAACATGAAAATATTGCAAATTTGCATATTTTAGTCTTTTTGTTCTGTTGTTAATTAAAAAGCCTGTCTAAAAACTAGTTGTCTGGCAGCAATAGCAATTTAATTACCATTAGTCATGTCCTTTATTATGCAAATAAAAAGCAGGAGCAACAACAACAGCAAAAATAGCAGGAAAACGTTTAAATGACCGAACAACAACAACAACAACAGCAATAACAACTTAATTTAAAATTCATTATAACTGACACCGAACTAGTTAAACAACAGTGGAAGCAGCAGCATCGGCAGCTACATAAAACAAAAGGACTACTAAACAAGGGTGCGCTTGATAAAATTGAAATGAACGGCGAATGGCGAACTTGAAATACGCAAATAAACTTCAAAGGACTTGAAACGTTAAGAGGACCCCACGCTGTGTGTGTGTGTGTGTGTGTGTGCGGGCTATGTGTAGTATGCCTTACACATAAATAACAGCAAGCCAGTGGGGCTTTTGAGGCGCCTCTCCATTTTCGTTGCTCATGGCGTATACTTAATTTTATTATGAGGTGTCAAGTGGGGAGAAAGGATCTAGATGACTTTCGCCCATTGTTTGTGTAATTTATGTATGTGGCTTCTGTGTCGCTACCAGCCATTTGGTGGCGTTGCCGCCATCGGCATTGGCGGACCCTGCAGGTGCAGGTAAACGCCTATAGGTCACGCCTCCAAACAAACTGAATTTTGCATTTTGCGGTTTCAGCGGGGAAAATGTAAACTTCCTTTAGGCTTTTGGTTTTTTTTTCTTGTTTCCTTACTTTTCCTCGGCTTCTCTTTTTATTCTTTTTTTTTTATAGTTTTGTTGGAGGGAATATGCAAATGTGGCAGGAAATGTAAATGCGCCACCCGCGAGCCTCAACACGGAGTCGAGTCGAGTGTCCTGTTGCCTGTCTGCTGCATAAAATTAACAAGTTTTTGGTTTCGCTTTTTGTGATATAAATGGGAACGCGGTGGCAACTGCTACTGTCATTCCGTACGGTTTTCCTTTCCCATTTTACCCATTTACCTATTTTGTAAAACGGGGCGTCAAAGGTGGCGGCTTTTGTATAATTGAATTCATATGCATCAGTGAAGGCAAGGCACAAACACACCCCCAACTCCACACGCACACACCAAACCACATGCCACCCTTTTCACCTCCCTTGGCTTTTTGTGATAAAAAGCAGGGGCGGAATTTTCATTGTAAATGGATTTTCAATTGCGGTTTTGCCACATTTTGCATAAATTGTCGTAATGAGTTTATTTCCAGCCTCAGTTTCAGCATCATCCAACGATAGCAAGTGGCTTCATTTGGCCTCCCACCATGTCCTTTTTCTCTCACATATTTTGCAAATTGTCAACTGGCTGTCATCCAGTTGACAGTTGTATTGACAGTTGTTGCTTTTACTGTTAATTTTAATTGTGGCATTTCGTTTCTGCCCGTTGACAGTTGATCATTATGATGATGATGGCATTTTGAAAATGAAATATTGTTGCCTGTTTTGTGGTTGAGTTGAAGAAAGGAATGTCATTTAGTTATTTTCAATAAACAAATATTAGGATAAAGAGATTAAAGGAAATTTAATGTACACAATTAAAAAAGTCAAGCACTTGATTAAGACTTATGAATAATAAACTAAAACTTGATCATCATCCAGGTCGTTTAAAAGTCATTTAATTATCAATTATGACATGATGATAAATGATTTTTATGATGTATTTTTGGAAAATGAGAAATGTTTAACTGTTCAGGACTTAAAGATTATTTTTAAATTCATCAGTTTTGGAAATCAGTTTTCCATAATGGAAATTTGAAAAGGAGACGACTTCAAAACAAAGAAAATAAACGTACAACAGAATGATGAATAAGTTTTGATTAGAAAGCTTTTCTCGTATAATTTATTACATTATAAGATTTTGGTCTTCATATTTGAATTATAGAAAAGGTCAAATCAATGTTTAGTTAAATAAATCTTGGCTTTTATTTGATTTTTGATTTCTATAAGATTTTACTACCAATTACTATTTTAAAATTTATTCACTAGATCGGATTATTAATGCTTTTTGAGTATAGGTAGATCTTTATCTGTTTTTATTTTCACTATTTTTAGTGTAAACCCATTGGTTCCTTATTCAAGTCGATTACTTTGTGATCTCTAGTTATTGCTAAGCAAACAGAAATGTAAATTACGCCCATCAACTGCACGTAAGAGTGCAATCCATTGAGTCATCATATTTAAATCATGAGTCTATTGTCCTTTAGGGTCATTTGCAAATCTCTCATAAGCAAAGCATTCATTTTCCAATTATTTATTGATGACTATTTTCCTTTACCACCTCCCCCACAACCTCTCTGAAGTCTCTACACCAGCAGTCAATGGCAATAAATCCTCAGATACCCATTCCTACTTATTTTCATGGCTCAGCTGCCAGAGTCTCTCTCGACTAACAACTACAACCACAACAACTGTCCATGTCTAGCTAGAGTCATGTGTGGGTTGGTGGGTTGTGTCTGGCTCCTGCAATGGGCTACAGCCTGCGTCTGGTGATGGTCCTTTGGAAAATATTTGTATTTTCACTTTTGATTTATTATTGTCATTGCCATGTGTAAATTGGCAAAGCAAAGGTGCAAACAACAAGCAAAGCAACTACAAGGAGCAATAGCAGTAGCAGTAGCAGTAGCAACAACAAACGCATGCACATCCGCATCCTCATGGATGCTGGTATACCCAGCGTTGACAAGGACACATTATGTTTAGAGCAAATGTATGGTAATTGCGGCATTGAAACAAGTAATTGAAGTGCAACTCCAAATAGATAGCCAACTTTGTGGCTGGCCCTGTGGCTGGCCAAACTTTTGGTCACAATCTCCAATAGAGTTTTAGTTTTCCTCTCTTGTTGTCTTTTGCCAACTGAAAAGGTCATTAGAGTTGCTAATTACACGAGCAAATTAAACGCGAAACGCAGTGGGGGGGGTCTTTCTTCGTCTCTTTTGCTCACAGTCAAATGCCATTGCCAATTACTTCCGCTTCTATGCAATTTCCGGTTGCTCAGGTTAGGAGTTGCTAGCAAAGAGGAGGAAGAAGTTGCTGGCTGTTAAGCAGCTTTGTCAAAACAGCGACAACTTTATATGGACTGGAGTAACAGACGCCAAGGCTTGCCAAATGAGAAAAAGAACAAGGATAATTACTTGGCAGGCTTTTGCTTCATGCTTCGTATTTTTATTTTTGGTTTGTTGTTGTTATTTTTGTCCACCACAAAGTAGGAAATTAGAAAATAAAAACTCACAAGCGGAAAATTGAAATCTCTCTCTTTCTCTCTCTCGCTCTGTTTACTCATTTCATTCTCTTAAAGTCATCTTAAAGGGTTCAACCTCGAAGGCATGTAAAGAAACTTTATCAGAATGCTTATCAGACAGCAAATGCAAAATTCCTGTTTACCAAAAATTCACATCCCCTTCTCCAACACAGTAGAGGGGAGGGGTGAGCGAAACTTGAACTAACTGAAAACCTGGCCAGACTGTGGAGACATTTTCTACATTTTTGACTGTCTGCTAAGCCTCCACCAGCAGGCAGCATATCGTGAATGGATGTGTATGTTCGTTGTCTGCCGCCCTGCAGC